>NC_090741.1:129858185-129870685 GCF_036898095.1 Palaemon carinicauda | reverse complement strand
CGATGAAAACGTTCAACCATTCCATTGGCAGCGGGGTTGTAGGCCGTTTTCTGATGTAGGGTGATGCCCAGGAGATTCCCTAATGACATCCACAATTGAGAGGTGAAAGTGGTTCCCCTGTCAGAAGTAATATGCTCAGGGATAGCGAATCTTGAAATCCATCCAGAGAGTAAGGCAGATGTACATGAGGCGGACGTTGCAGTTTCCATGGGAATGGCTTCAGGCCAACGAGTGGAGCGGTCGATGACGGTAAACAGGTAACGATGTCCTTGTGATGTGGGTAGGGGGCCTACAACGTTGACGTGAATGTGTGGGAAACAACGCTGAGGTTGAGGAAAGGTGCCCACTCCTGAATCCATGTGTCGATGTACTTTGGAAGTTTGGCAAGAAGTACAGGCGCGGACCCACTCCTTAGCATCCTTAGAAATGCCGTGCCAAATGAACTTTGCCTTCAGCAGCTGTGCAGTAGAACGGCACGAGGGATGTGAAAGGCCGTGAATGAAATCAAACATATGTCGGCGCATGGGAGCAGGAATCCAAGGTCGCGGTCTACCAGTACTGACGTCACAGAGGAGGGTGGTGTTGGAGTCTTCGAGGGGAAAGTCTTCCCAACGGAGGGACGTGCAGGATGTCCTACAAGCTTGATACTCTGGATCCTGTCGTTGGGCTTCAGCCAGGGCGTTGTAATCCAATCCCAGTTGAACGGCAGCCAACGTGTTTCTTGACAGGGCATCGGCAACGGGATTCATTTTCCCAGGGACGTATTGAAGGGTGCAATTGTATTCAGCCACGGCGGAGAGATGTCGGCTTTGACGGGCGGACCAGGCGTCAGACTGTCGAGTGAAGGCGTGCACCAGAGGCATGTGGTCTGTGCGAATGACGAAGGGCATACCTTCTAAGAAATGGCGAAAGTGACGGACAGCCAAGTGCACCGCCAGTAATTCTCGATCGAAGGTAGAATAACCTGATTCTGCCTTGGACCGTTTTCTGCTGAAGAAGGCCAATGGGCGGAGCGAGCCTTTGACCATCTGCTCGAGTACTGCACCAATAGCGACGTCGCTGGCATCGGTGGAGAGAAGGAGAGGGGCGTGTGGGATAGGAAAAGTGAGAGCCGCAGCAGTTGATAGGGCCTTCTTTGCATTGCAGAAGGCTGCTTCTTGAAGGGGACGCCACTTCAGGTCCTTTGGCTTGCCCTTGAGGGAGGCGTAGAGGGGAGCAAGAGTGGCGGCAATGGCTGGCAGAAAACGGTGATAATAGTTGATCATGCCCAAGAATTCCTGCAGAGCTTTGACGGTCGAGGGCGCGGGGAAGTTCTGAACGGCTGCTACCTTCTCAGGGAGGGGATGGACTCATTCAGGAGTGATACGGTGCCCTGAGAACTACACTTTGTTGGCGCCAAAGGTACATTTGTCGTACCGGACTACAAGGCCATTTTGTTGCAGGCGGTCGAGCACGGTGCGCAGGTGACGGAGGTGTTCCTCTTTTGAGGAGGAGAACACAAGTATGTCGTCCACATAACATACACAAAAAGGGAGGTCCCCTAAGATGCCATCCATGAGACGTTGAAACATTGCCCCAGCATTACGAAGGCCAAAACAGGAGTAATTGAAGGTATATGTAGCAAACGGAGTGGTGATGGCGGTCTTGGGGTTGTCTTCTGGGTTCATAGGCACCTGATAATACCCCTTCAGGAGGTCGAGCGTAGAGAAAACCTTCGCTTTGTGCAGGTAGGAGGTCACGTCGGCAATGTTTGGTAGGGGGTAGTGATCCGGTTCTGTTTGCATGTTCAGGCGCCTGTAATCCCCGCACGGACGGAGGGAGCCGTCTTTCTTCAGAACGATGTATAAGAGTGACGACCATGGGCTGGAGGCCTTTTGACAAAGGCCCATTTCCTCCATTTCGGCGAACGTCTGTTTGGCGGCTGCCAATCGTTCCGCTGCCAGACATCTGAATTTTGCGAAGACTGGGGGTCCCGTCGTCTTGATATGGTGATAAATACCGTGCTTGGCAGGAACCGTGGGCGTTTGTCGAAGTTCTGGATAGAAAACTTCCGGGTACGACGTGAGGAGGTGGGCGTAGGCATCCGTGGGTGCGCTGATGTGGAGAGCGAGGTTAGAGGGGGCGGGTTGAAGAGGTGTCGATAAGTACGAGTCTGCGTTGACCAATCGTCGGTGGGCGACATCGACCAGAAGGTGGAAATGAGAGAGGAAATCCGCACCGAGGATTGGCATTGTGACGTCAGCAACGAGAAACTTCCAATTGAATTTACCGTTTCCGAACGATAATGTGAGGTTCTCGTAACCGTAGGTGGGTATCGCAGATCCGTTGGCAGCTACCAAGCGGACGTCGGCAGATGTAGACAGACTACGTCGTGCCTTGAAGAGTTTCCTTGGCAAAAGAAAACGACAAGCACCCGTGTCTACCAAAAATCGCACGCCCGTTCCTGCATCCTGTAAAAAGAAAAGATTAGAAACACGAGAGGCCACCGCCACAAGCGATGGCCTACTTACATGTTTTTTGGCCACTGACAATCCTTGGCACATTTCTTCGCGGTTGCCCCGAATCTAAAGTGGTAGTAGCAAAACTGCGGCGGATGGGAGGTAGTAAGTGGCTGTAGAAGTCGTTCGTTGGGGCGCGAGGGATTGCTGGGTGGTGGGCGGCTTTGTCGCCACTTCGGCACGTCACGGGGTAGGTGTGTATGTCCTACGGCATTCATGTCAGCTTCGGTTGACGTTGAATAGGCATCCTCGTCGTCAGGGGTGGAGGCGTTGATGGAGGTCTTGAAGTGGCTGTCCATAAGTGCGTCGGCTTTGGTCATCAAGTCCTTTATGGGTAAACTATCGACATTGGGTATGGCAGCGCGTACAGGTCCGGGTAAACGGCGTATCCAAAGGGTACGAAGTAGGTTCACCTCACGAGGAGAGCCGTCTGTGGCAGGTTGAAGGCGAGCGATACTGGTCATTTCCCTGAGGGCAAGCAAAGCCCTTTGGTCCCCCAACGGTTGTTGCGAGAGCTGAAAAAGCTTTGCTATACGGGTGGCTGGCGACGGCGAGTACTGCTGCAGAAGGTATGTTTTGAGGGTGTCATACGCTATTGGGGTGTCTCCTTGTTCACAAAGCCAGTCGGATATTTCTGGGAAGGTGTCCTCGGGTATCGCCGCGAGAACATAATCCGCTTTGGTGGTTGAGTGAGTCACGCCCCTGATACGAAACTGGACTTCTGCGCGCTGAAACCAAGCAAACACCTCTCCGCTGGCAAACGATGAAAGTTTGAATGGAGCGGCCGCAGCACCAACCGCCGTAGAGGTAGAGTCCGCCATAGTACCAACGATGAAGGGGCGAGGGGGTGGGGGTGGAAGGCGGTGGGAGCGAGTCGACTTCCGGGGTCACCAATGTGACGGCCAAGAGAGGGTTGTGAACTCAAAGGCAGGATGCAATCAACTGAGTCGTTTATTAAGGAACACTCTCCTTTATATACAAAACCTCAAGGCAACAGGACATAACCTGTTCGAGAGACAGACAATGTTACAGAGCAAAACCGGAGACATGATCATTCAGGTTCTTTTTAGTGCGAGGGAAGAGCGCAGATACAAGCATAATATATACAAAATAATTATGTACAATTGTGTGACACACGGTTGGTACAGAGAGTAAACTTATTGGTCGGTAAATGTTTGTGTTTCTATTTTCGTGAAATTACATAACGATAAAGTTTTTCCCCAACCTTTAAGTACAGATAATTCTTGCAGACATATGGTGTTGAGTTCAGTAAGTTTCAATACTTCGAAATATCCTCCATCTATCGTTAAATCAAGTGTTTGGAAATCTCCTTCTGCTGTAATTCTTTTCATGGCTTTTAATGCTTTCTTTCCTTCTCCGATTGATTGGTTTAGTACTGGCTCAGTTGTTCTACGATTTGTATTAGTGAAGTTATTTTTTAATATAACCCTGGATAGGTACGGTGGGTCGTTTGCGACCCCGAGCGTCAAAAAAAAACAGGTTTTTCTCACGTGACTTACCCCTGTGACTGAATTTGTGGGTGATCGACCTGCAGGAGGTGTCTCCCCTACACGCTCTAGTAGTGTCCAGATGTGCATTGCTGTAGCTGTACTCCTTCCCCGATTTCTGAGACGCGTCGGGGTCGTTCGCGTCCGAGTTTACCCTTCTGAGGTAGTTTGCATAATTATCAAAGTTATTACGTATTATGAAATTGTCGTAGAACGGTGCAACTTGTATAGGTTATCAGTTGTGGAAAGTCTTGGTGGATTGTTTGGCTACCATGTGCATGTTTTTTTTTTTAGTTAAAATGTCGTTCATCACCACGAGGACCATTTTACCGCGAGTGCCCCTTTTTCATTTTTTTTCATTTTTTTGCCATGTCATTTTTCCGTAAGATATTGCCAAATAGTGTCGTAAAACTTTTGCTTGTTTAGTGTTGGAAAGTGTGTCTAGATGATCTGGCTACCCATGCATGACTTTGTTTTTGTCAGATACGACGTAGTTATTGGTATATTGGGTATTTAACTGCGGTTACCAATTTCTGTTTTTTTTTTCAATATTTGTAAAAATTACTACGTAGTAAGGAATTGCCGTATATTATTCTTTTTTTTTTCATGTTTATGTGTTAGAAAGTGTGCCTTGATGGTTGGGCTAACACGTGCATGTCTTTTTTTTTATCTGAGATGTCGTATATTAGAATGTCGGGCATTTTACCGCGAGTGTCCCTTTTTAATTTTTTTTAATTTTTTTGCCAAGTCATTTTTCCGTAAGATATTGCGAAATAGTGTCGTAAAACTTTTGCTTTTTTAATGTTGGAAAGTGTGTCTAGATGATCTGGCTACCCATGCGTGATTTTGTTTTTGTCAGATACGACGTAGTTATTGGTATATTGGGTATTTAACTGCGGTTGCCAATTTCTGTTTTTTTTTCAATATTTGTAAAAATTTACTACGTAGTAAGGAATTGCCGTATATTATTGATTTTTTTTTCATGTTTATGTGTTAGAAAGTGTGCCTTGATGGTTGGGCTAACACGTGCATGTCTTTTTTTTTTATCTGAGATGCCGTATATTAGAATGTTGGGCATTTTTCCGCGAGTGCCCCTTTTTATTTGTTTTGCATTTTTTTGCTTAGTCATGTTACCGTAAGGAATTGGCAAGTAGTGTCGCAAAACTTATATTTTTATAGTGTTGGAAAGTGTTTCTAGATGATCTGGCTACCCATGCCTATTTTTTTTTAGCCAAATATGGCGTATATATAAGTATGTGTTCGATTATCCTGTGATTGCCATTTTTTCGTTTTTTCCCATTTCTTTCAAAATTACTACGTACTAAGGAACTATCACAGAGTAATATTTCATTTATATGTTTATTTGTCGGAAAATATGCCTTGATGGTTTGCCTAGCACGTGGCTGAAATTTTTTTTTTCTGAAATGCCGTATATTAGAATGGCCATTTTTCCACGAGTGTCCCTTTTTATTTGTTTTGCATTTTTTTGCTTAGTCATGTTACCGTAAGGAATTGGCAAGTAGTGTCGCAAAACTTATATTTTTATAGTGTTGGAAAGTGTTTCTAGATGATCTGGCTACCCATGCCTATCTTTTTTTTAGCCAGATATGGCGTATATATAGGTATGTGTTCGATTTTCCGGTGATTGCCATTTTTTCGTTTTTTCCCAATTCTTTCAAAATTACTACGTACTAAGGAACTATCACAGAGTAATGATTCCTCTAGATGTTTATTTGTCGGAAAATTTTGTTTACTTTTTTTTTGATTGAATATCATCAAATTTTTTTAGCTAAAATATTGTTTTACATTTTTTGTTTTCGAATTTATTTCCCTTCAAAAAAAATTTTTTGGGTCAGAATTTTAATTTTATAGACGTAAAATAATCGACAATTATCCAGCAACCCACCATACAATTTTTATGCATATCCAATAATAATTAGATTAGTAAATAACACCTTGAAATTGACATACCCTTCCTACATTTCAAGTGGCAGATTAGGGAGTCTGAGTCAGTGTGGTTGGCGGCCATTTTGTGGACATATCCGAAGCGTAAGCTGCCCTATCTATATATATTCTTGTTCCCTATAGAATTTGTGATATTTTGGTATATTTTTACCTGCATAAATATCATATTATTTATTAAATATATGTATTTTTTTACGAAATTTCCAAGTACTCAAAAAATTACCTTTAGATATGGCCCCTGATATAAATGTAATTTACAAAATAATGAAGATTTTTTTACATATTTCTATTTTAGGATAACATATGTTTATTCCCTAAAAAAATTAGCCACTTCCTATTTCATTTGGGTACCCAAAAAAGTTCATGAAATTTGGACAATTTTTTTGGCCAAAAAAAGTTACCCTTTTTTTCTCATTTCAGATCTTCACCTCCATGGGTCTGACTTCATCCAAAATACATCAAGATGTGTCCTAAACATTCAAGAATCAATTCCTAAAAGGATTTGTGTATATATGTATAAACTTTTTTTTTATGAATATTTATGTCAGGTCTTTTTTTTTCTACTTAATTTTTTAAAATATTTATAATAAATAGTTTTTCTGCAGATGAGTAGTATTTATCTTTAGAGTTGTTTTAAGCATTCATTGAAGTTTTTTTTGGCAAAAGAAAAAAGGAGGTTACTGCAAAAACTGATTTTTCAAGAATTTTTTTTGGCGTCGGGGTCGTTCGCGTCCGAGTATACCCTTAAAGGGGTGTCCGAGGACCGTACCTATCCAGGGTTAACTATTGTGTAGAAATGTTGCGCAAATTTTAACACCCCATCTCTATTTGGTATAATATTTCCATTTTCATACTTTGAATCAAGCATCATATTGGACCCTGTTCCAAGACTTCTTTTCAACAATTTGATTCTTCCTCCTTTCTTTCGTGTTTCCTCAATTTTGGTCTTATTGTGTTTACGAATTTCTTGTTTTATTAATGTGTTAAATTTTTAGGATAAATTTGCAACCTCTATTTTATTTCTCTTTGATTTTACCCGCATTTCTAATCTTCTCTTTATTGGGTTTTTTGGTAGTCTGTGATATTTTTCCTTGATCATGTTTATGGACATACACCTACTTTTTGTGATGATTCCAATAAAAATTTTCCTAAATTACCTTTCATATCATTTCTTCTTCACGTGTTTCAATTCCAATATGTAACCTTGCGTGCCTATTTTTTATTGCTAAACTAAACTAATTTTTTTTTTTTACAGAAGTGTTTATTCTTTATATCAAAACATTTCTTTCTCTCTTTTACCTTGGATCTAAACTAATTTAAACCTTCACCATTCATGACCGCTTGATTTTAACTTGTTTTATACTGTTACATCCGTAACAAAAATGATTTTTTCACAAAGAATAATATTTCTCGTTTTCACATAAACAATCACCCATAACCACTTCCTGTTACATTTTATAAAAGAATGTGTTCATGGTTTTAACATTGTTCTTTCAGAAAATTCTACAAGCATGTATCCACTGTCATTCCTTGTGCCTAATCCATATTTGCCTACCGCTGATTCAACTCTCTTCTTTTGACCTACTTATTATTCAAGTAACTGAAAACCCCTGTAAATAGAGTCTTTTTTTATATATATATAAATATCTTTGAAAAAAAAATCTTTTGTTTTTGTCCTCTGTATTGGGTGTTGTTGGCGCGTACATTTGAATGATCTTTATATTTTCTAATCTGGTTTGATGATGGATCCTCCTATTTTATTACTAGTAATACAAAGTAACTCTGTTATCTGCCAAATTTATGTGAATAAGAAAATCTACTCCATTTTCTTTTTTACTTCTACTTTACCAGAAGCAAAATACTTGGCATTCGTTTAATTCTATATAATAATCCACAGCTTTTAAAATTTCACTTAATCAAATTATATTCGAATTTAATTATTTTAGCTTTTCTATAAACGCTGTAAGATCCTCTTCCCTATATAGGGCCTTGACGGTGTATGTTACATGGTTCAGTTTCAGAGGATGAGAAATGGTAAGGCCCCTGGAGTGGATACAATACCTGCAGAGCTCCTTAAAAACATGGATGAGGATGGAGTCATTTGGCTGCTGGAACTAATCGACATACTCTGGAATGGACAAATACCACCTGAAGACTGGAGAAGAGATCTAATATGCCCAATCTATAAAAAAGGTGACAAGACAAATTGCAGCAATTATAGAGGAATATCCCTAATGTCACACGCTTTTAAAGTATATGAAAGAATACTTGAAACCAGATTGAGAGGATATGTTGAACCAAAGCTGGGGGAATGGCAAAGTGGTTTTCGGCAAGGAAGAGGGACAACCGATATGATTTTCTCTCTCAAGATGATATTCGAGAAAAGCTGGGAATGGAACAGGGACAGATATATTGCTTTTATAGAACTAGAAAAGGCTTTTGATAGAGTACCAAGAATGAAAATATGGGATGCCCTAAAAGATCCTTACTATGGAATCCCTGAGAAACTTATAAGAGCAATTTATAACACCTATCAAAACATCAAATCCACAGTAAAAACAAATCAAGAGAATGAAGATTGGTTTGAAATTAAATCAGGAGTAAGACAGGGTAGCGTCCTTTCTCCACTTCTTTTTATATTGTTCCTAGATAAATGTATGAGGGAACGAGGCGAGGACGAAGCTGAAGATATGATCTACAACCTTCTGTATGCAGATGACCACGCAATGATAGCCCCCAACGCAGAAGCTCTCCAAGAAAACGTCAACAACTGGAATGCGATATTAACAGCAAATGGAATGCGGATCAACAAGGATAAGACAGAGATTATGCAGCTATCACGAACACCAAACAACGTAGATGTAGAAATAGAAGGTCATACATTGAAACAGTGTAGAAATTTCAAATACTTAGGAGTTGAGTTTTGTGACCAAAACGATCCAAAACTGGAAATAACTACCCGAGTTCAGAAATTCAGTAACAATTTGTATCTGCTCTACCCACTAATGAAAGACAGAAACATACCTCGCAAAGTGAAAACCATAATATACCTAGCTATTTTAAGACCATTATTGACTTATGGCCATGAATCATGGACATTAACATCAAGAACTAGAAGCCAACTCCAAGCAGCTGAAATGAAAGCCTTAAGACTCATAAAAGATGTGACAAGACTGGATAGACTGCGAAATGAAGTTATTAGAAGAGTACTGGGAGTGGAGGGGATTCTGGATTTTGTGGAGAGAGGACAGCTTAGATGGTTTGGACATGTCAAAAGAATGGAGGAAGAGCGATATCCTGTAAGGTTTCTGGAATGGACACCAGAAGGAATGAGACCGGTAGGAAGACCAAAACTGAGATGGCTACAAAACATAGAGAGAGGAGTAGAGAGGCGAGGCTTCAGTTTGCGGGAAGTTGATGAGATGAGGCTCTATGAGGATCGCCAAGAATGGAGACAGTTCTTGAAGCAGGACGACTGACAGGCCTGGAGGCCTACCTAGCATCTGGTGAGAAAGGTGAAATATATATATATATATATATATATATATATATATATATATATATATATATATATATATATATATATATATATATATATATATATATATATATATATATATATATATATATATATAATAAACAATATGTAGGCACAAAGGTACCGAAGAGACAATGTTATAAATTTACTGAAAAAAGTAATATTAAATTCATGAACTCTTTTCCTTTAATGAATCGAAGCATAGGAAATCGTCGCGGAGAAGCCCAATGGAATACAGAAAAAAGGAATAGAATTGTATCTTAGAAATAATGTTAACTTAGTTCAAGACGTAATTCTATTGAACAACAAGTTAATATCAAGAGGTCTTAGAATGACGAGAAGCAAAATAGGTTTGTAACTATGTAAAGAATCTTCTGAAAATTTTTTTCAAATAGGTAATTAAACGGTCCTGTAATAAGAGAAGATACTCAATATATATATATATATATATATATATATATATATATATATATATATATATATATATATATATATATATATATATTAATATATATATATATATATATATATATATATATATATATATATATATATATATTAATATATATATATATATTAATATATATATATATATATATATATATATATATATATATATATATATATATATATAAATATATATATATATATATATATATATATATATATATATATATATATATATATATATATGTATATATATATATATATATATATATATATATATATATATATTTTATATATATATCTATATATATATATATATATATATATATATATGTATATATATATATATATATATATATATATATATATATATATATATATATATATATATATATATATATATATATATATATATATATATATATTTATATATATATATGTATATATATATATATATATATATATATATATATATATATATATATATATATATATATATACATATATATATATATATATATATATATATATATATATATATATATATATATATATTAGCAAACAAGAAACATAAATGATTTTGTATCTAGTATTTTTGTGTATTTTACTACATGCTGTTATAGGGTACAAAAAAAAGTGATGAAGATTCAGCTGAAGGACGTCAATAAGTTAAATATGATAAAACACAAAAAGAGAAAGAGTTGAACAATAGAAGGAATGGTAGAGTAACCTTATCAGCTTAATAGCATTGGCAAATAAGCAAACAATACAGAGCCAAAATTTGTACCTGAACGTAAAGTGCTCTTAATATACCTCAAACGTTTATTTAACGCTCATAGGCTGTAACTGCTTTGCTTTTCTCTATCATCACTCGCTCTTCCCTGCCCTATCATGAACAACTCTGTATAAACCTGATTCCTCTTGTTAAATATTATTTGAATTTTTTTGATGTTCTTCCTAGCAAATCCCGGTATTTAAGATCGGTTGTCTGTTTAATAAAGTTTAGTTTTATTCACCCCGCCTTCCAGTAATCTCGTAACTGATGCCACCCATATTGATGACCACAGGAGTGTCCAGCTCCCTCCCACCTTCCACCTCACTGCTTTGTCTTACTGTTTCATGATGCCCCCCTCGGACACTGACTCTCCTATCAACTTTACACTAATGCCCTTCACCAGTACTGAGGCATTTGACTTGTTTTAGCGTGCCAGTGTCCAGTTTAGCATTAGAGGCGTGACTCACTCCAGCACCCAAGCAGACTATGTTCTCGTAGTGATCCCTAAGGACACTTACCAAGAAACATCAGATTGTCTTTTTTACCTAAGGAACACCTCAATAGCCTACTACGCTCTCAAAATATACATCTTGGAGCAGTACTCACCATCGTTAGCCGCCTATATAGCCATACCTTTTCAGCTCTTTAAACAACCATTTAGGGACCCAAAGATTTGCTTTTCCTCTTGGAAATTACTAGTGTCGGGTGGCTGCTACTTGCAGTAGCCTGCTCTCCCGGTGAGGTGAATCTACTTTGTGGGATTTGGATACGGCACCTAACCAACCCTGTACACGCTGCTATCCCCGATAATGATATTTCAACTATGAAGGACTTGATGAATCTTGGTGATGCTACTATAGAAAACCCCTTCACCCTCATCAAAACCTTCATCAGCACCTCCACTCTTGACAAATAGAAACCTTTTAAACAACAACCGAAGCAGATATGGATGTTTTAGGACACAGATATCCACTATGTGACGTATTGGAGCAGCTACTAAGCCACCCACCATCTACATGAACCAACCCTCGCTTACACCCAAACCAAAGAACTATCCACCCACTTACTGATGCCAACACCTATAGCTATACTACTACCACTCCAGATTTAGGGCGGCTGCAAAGAAATATGTGAATGGTTGGCAGTGCCAAACAAACGTGTAAGTAGGCTATCACTTACAGAGGTGGCTTTACATGTCACTAACCTTTTCTTTTCACATGATGCAGATGCTGATGTGCAATTTTCTGTAGACTCGTGTGCTTGCCATTACTTTCTTCCAAGGCCACGCTCCAGGACATGACTTAGCTCATGTAAGTCTGCCGATGTTAACGTGGTAGCTGCCAATGGATCTGAGATACCGACCAATGGTTTTGAAACCCTAATATTATCAATTGGAAGCACCAAATATAATTTCAAGTTTATAATTGCTGACGTAATATTGCCAATAATTAGTGCGGATTTCCTCTCATATTTCCACCTCCTGGTTGATGTCGTTCACCAACGATTAGGCAACGGGGACTCGTACTCTTCTACACCCTCTCAACCCTTCCTCTCCGACATTAATCTCAATATCAGCGCACCTGCGGATGTCTACATCAACCTCCTCACGTCCTTCTTGGAAGATTTCAGTCCATTTCTTTGTCAAAAGCCCATGGCTCCCGCCAAACACGGTATTTATCACCATCAAGACAATGGGGCCTCCAGTGTTTGCCATATTTATGCGTTTGGCACAGGATTGTCTGGCATCAACTAAACAAAGATTCACCTAA
>NC_090741.1:129840685-129845685 GCF_036898095.1 Palaemon carinicauda | reverse complement strand
GTTATTTTCTTACCCATCCAATCCAGCATTTCATGTCTTCACACGTATGCTGAATGGTTCTCTCAGTCAAAATTGGTATCTGTAAATTAAAGGATAGACCAGTAATTAAATATTAATTAGCACTTCTTCTCCCGCCTTCTTTTACGAGCCAAAATCAAGGTTCTCTTCTGCCATAAACTACTTCTTACAAGCATATTGTGCTAATCTAGATATCATGTTTGTGTGCTATCATGAGACCTTCGATCACTAATTGATCTCGGCCTTTATGTTGGCCATCTAACTTCAATTAATCTATTTTCAGACTGTGTATTCAATTTGCGGTCTCTTTAAAATTGTCTTGAGAAATTTTTGTTAACTTTATTATTTTCTACTAACATCTAGTTAATTCTTGGTGTCAAATGTGTCGATATTTAAATTAATGGCATAACCTAGTGTGAATATAAGACATTGATATAATCTCGCTCTCAACATTA
This sequence comes from Palaemon carinicauda, assembly GCF_036898095.1. Taxonomy (NCBI): domain Eukaryota; kingdom Metazoa; phylum Arthropoda; class Malacostraca; order Decapoda; family Palaemonidae; genus Palaemon; species Palaemon carinicauda. Next base: position 129,845,212 of record NC_090741.1, on the reverse strand, counting down.
CTTTGGATAATCCTTCAGAATGTCGTTTAATTTAGAGAAATTTATGAACGATATTAAAGGAGACATTTTGAATTTACGTTATGCCAAGAAACTGGAATTATTGTCCATAGCCCAGAGATGTGATCTTGAGGTTGATCCAAAATATATGAAAGCTGTCATTATTGGTAAAATCCTGCAATTCTTCATAGATGAGGGAATCTTCGAAGATGATGATGAGGATGTCGATGAGTTGCGATCCCTTACTGGAGCATATGATAACCCTGGAATAGATCCGAAAATAGAAAAGTTGCGCCTTCAAATACAATTGTAACAAGAACAACAGAAAACAGCTGCAGAACAACAGAAAATGGCTGCAGAACAACAGAAAATGGCTGCACAACAACAGAAAATGGCTGCACAACAACAGAAAATGGCTGCACAACAACAGAAAATGGCTGCACAACAACAGAAAACAGCTGTAAAACAACAGAAAACGGCTGCACTAGAACTTCAAAAGCAACAGTAACTATTGGCATTGGATAATGAACACAAGTGTAAAGTGGCTGAACTAGAGATACAAAAGGAACAGAAGTCAGCGAATATACAGATTATGCTGAAAACTGATGGAGAGACACCCAGTATGTTCGACATACTCAAAGCTAAAAAGCTACTTCCTGATTTTGATGAAAAGGATCCAGAGGTATTCTTTACAACGTTCGAAGACACTGCTAAAACCTTGAAGTGGCCCCAGGAGCAATGGGTAATGGTTGTCAGGAATCAGTTCAAAAGTAAGGCAGCATATGTAATCTCTCAGATGGGTGAAGTGAAGGAGTATGATGTGATTAAAAAGGCAGTTTTAGATGCTTATGCCATCACAGCTGAAGGTTATCGGCAACAGTTCCACCACTCTTACAAGATGCCTTCACAAACTTTTGTTGAATTTTGCAATGACAAAGTTAGGCAATTTACGGAATGGTTGCAAAAGACAGATGTTTCAGATTTTGTATCCTTAAAAAATCTTATCCTAATGGAAGAGTTTATTACGAAATTGCCAAGTAATATTGCTACCTTCATTCTCGAAAAGGGAGAAACCAACTTGTTGAAAGCAGCAAGTTTAGCTGATGATTACTACTTGATCCATAAAATATTTAAACCATTTAATAAATCTACATTTTCTCCATCATCCACAGTATATTGTTCCTATGTAAGCAGGAAGGGTATCACATAGAGAACTGTCCTAATCCTTCGTGCAAAAAATTTGATGTTGGAAAGAATTCTCCGAAGCCTAATAGGAAGGATAATAAGAAAACATTTCATGTTGTTGATCAAGAATTTGATGAGGACGTCTTCAAACCCTTCACTTGTAAAGGCACCGTGAATGGTATTCCAGTAACTTACTTACAAGATACAGGATCCTCCCAAAGTGTGGTAGCTCTGCCCTAACAGGACTTCAAACTGAGACATGAGTATGTTACTGTTTCTGACCTCAGTACCACCAAATCCATGCCTTTGGCAGAGGTGAATTTACAGAGTCCTTATTATCAAGGTAATGTTTTTAATTGCAGTTTCACGAGATCCTTTTCCTTGTTTATCTATCCAGCTTTTAATTGGTAATGATCTTGCATGGGCCATTGTTAATCCAGTAGTATCTGATCCTGATATTCTTATAGAAAAAGAGTCCAAAAAATTAAATCATGCTGTTATTCAAATGACATCAATTAAACGAATTGTTATAGATAATGGAAATAGAGTTGAAAAGACATTAGACATTATAAATATGACCAAATCAAACTTCAAGGACTTGCAAAATAATGATCCTGTCCTTAAGAATCTTTGAAAGAAAGTTGCAGACCCAGATGATCATCCCAAAACTCCTTACTTTTAACTTGATAATGATTTGCTTTCTCGACATTTTAGGTCCTCCAAAGCACCAGCAACCACAACATGGTTTGACTGTCATCAACTTGTTGTACCACTCTCTCTAGTTCCAGCTCTTCTTGAATTAGCCCACTCTCATGTGAACCACTTTGCGGTCAACAAGACGTACTCTACCTTAGCTGAATACTTCCTCTGGCCTGGGATGAAGAAGGACATTCAACAATTTATTAAAGCATATCATCATTGCCAGACTCCAGGCAAACCCAATGAGAGACTTCCACCAGCTCCTCTTCAGCCCATATCCGTACCAAAGTTTCCCTATGAGAGTATTATCATAGACTGTGTTGGCCCAATGCCCAGACTAAGCAAGGGTAATGAGTATTATTTACTTACTGTTCTTTGCCCAACAACGAGATAGCCCATAGCAGTGCCAATAAAGAATATAAATGCTAAAACTATAATTGGTCACCTTGTCAAAATTTTCACAACCTATGGATTTCCAAAGACATTGCAATGTGATAGAGGCACAAACTTCACTAGTAAGCTTTTTCAGCAGGCTATGAGAGAATTCAATATTCATACCATATATGCTTCTGCTTATCCACAAAGTAACGGTGTAGTAGAAAGGGTTCACCAAACCATTAAAAACCTCCTTCGGAAGTACATGCAGGAAACTTCAGAGCAGTGGGATAGAGACATTGATCTTCTGATGTATATTATAAGAAGTGTACCACAGAGTCCACTGGAGTGTCCCCTTTTGAATTAATGTTCGGAAGAAACCCCCGAACCACTCTCAGTATGGTGAAGGAATATCTAATTCACAACAAGGAAGAAGAGATTACAAACATTTTGTCATATTTACAGGAGCTAAAAGATAAAATTGTATCACTTCATGTTTTTGCTAATACCAATCTTTTGCATTCCCAGGAGAATATGTCCCGCTTATATGAAAAAAAGGCAAAGCTTCGTGTATTTCAGCCAGGAGATGAGGTGCTTGTATATCATCCCATACCCGGTTCCCCCTTATGTGAAATATTTATGGGACGTTACAAAGTGCTTCAAAGCATTTCTAAGGTAAACTATGTTCTCTCTACTCCTGATCGTAGACGATCAAAGCAACTAGTGCATGTGAATTTGTTGAAGGCATATCAAGCACCTACTCAAATGATAAATCATTTCTCAATTTCTCCTGAGGCGAAAATACTACCACTAGAGGAAACTTCCTCAGAATTGCTCCTGGATCTCCCTGAAAATGATCAACTAATTAACTGGAAAGACAACACTAACAGTCATATTTCAAAATCCTTGCCAAGTTATTTTACAGGAATACTATCTCCTCAGAGAAAATTACAATCACAATTGCTCTCCAGGTTTCATGATGTATGTTCTGACAATTTGAAGAGAAGTCAAACCATTCGACATGACATCGTCATCGAGTCAGGTGTTACTCCCATACGCCACACGTACTACCGTATGGTAGGCAAGAAGTTGGACTCTTTGAAAGAAGAGGTACAATATTTACTAGATAAGGACCTTGCAGAGCCAAGCACTTCACCATGGGCTTCACCCTGTCTCCCTAGTACCTAAACCCAATAATCAACTAAGACTCTGTACTGATTATCGTAAGTTAAATAAGGTAACCGTAAAAGATTCTTTCCCATTACCTAGAATCAATGATATCCTTGATAGCATTGGTAATAAGAAAATTCTTACTTGGATAGACTTAACGAAAGGCTATTACCAAGTACCTCTAACTCAATCTGCAAAAGAAATCTCATCATTTATAACTCCATTTGGGTTATTCTCTTATAAGGTCATGCCATTTGGTTTAACTAAGGCTCCCGTCACCTTTCAAAGGATGATGTCAGAGGTAATAGGAAATATGAAAGACACTTACGTATACCTGGATGACGTGGTGGTAGCTAGTGACGACTGGGACGAACACCTGCAGATCCTCGAAGAACTCTTCCATCGCTTGAGATCTTCAAGGTTAACAGTTAATTTGGCCAAGAGGGCTTTTGGGAGAGCTAAGGTAACTTATCTGGGGCATACCATCGGAGGTGTAAGTATAATGGCTAAAGACGCCAACATTGCAAGAATAATCGATTATCCAATTCCAACAAACAAGAAAGAGTTAAAATCATTTCTAGGAATGACTTCATACTATTCTCGCTTTATTAATAATTAGTCTGAAATCACTGCTTCTTTATATAATTTAGCATCTCCAAAGATCTCTTTTTATTGGGAAGAAAAGCATCAACAGCTCTTTAATAATCTGAAAAGAGTATTTATATCTAAACCCATTCTTAAAGCCCCCAAACTTCAATCAAGATTTTTTAATCCAGGTAGATGCAAGCAATTCGGGATACGGTGCAGTACTTCTACAGATGTCATCAGGTTACAAGTCTGGTGATGAGCCGCCACTGGACTACTTGTTTCCAGTATCTTATTCTCAGGCTAATTCGAAGGTTCACAAATTAGATGGGCAACCATAAAAAAGGAGCTTTTTGCCATCATAGCTGCTCTTTGTCACTTTGCTCCATATTTAGAATGCAACCACAAGGTCATTGTCTATACTGATGATCGACCTTTAACCTTCCTGGATAGATCACGACTACTGAACGACTGGTCGCACTATCTAACAAGATATAATTTTGAGCTCCAAGCGAT
>NC_090741.1:129827055-129837055 GCF_036898095.1 Palaemon carinicauda | reverse complement strand
AACAATGCAAATGTAGAAAATTTCTTTAATTACATATTACTAGCGTACTAATCAGCTTTTCATACAAACTCTTCCCGACAAATTACTCCTTTAGCGAATGAGGTGGCCACTCAAACGGCTTTGAATTGAATCAGATAGGGCGTATTGTCGGGGCTAGGCGAATCGTTCCTTTTTAGCTGCTTGCTGTGCCGTAACCTACGCCAAACAAGGATGTTCACAGCGATAAATATCACCACCGTGATACTCAAACCAGCTAGTAGTATGGGGTGAAGAATTTCCTTATAAGTCGGTGACAGGTGGTCCATTTCGGTTATTTTCATCAACCGCTTGGCAACTTGTCTGTTGTACGGGAGAGGAAGTGCTGGCATTGTAGAGGTCCACGTGAAGTTCGCGAAGTAGGCTCGTTCTCTGATGATTGTCCGTAGACCAGTCACCATGGAATTCGGGGAAGTCCCGATACAACCATCTGCTGCGACGAAGATATGGGTGAAGGACGTGGATCCGTCAGGGCATGATACATTGAAGCCGTCCTTGTCGTATCGTATCCACGAGCCATTGTTCAGTCTGCAATTGAACTCATTATTGTCAAAGGGATAAAGCTTATCCAGACAATTTTCACTTGTATGGGAGAGAGCACCGTCTAGCACTATACCTAACTCGCATGAATCCATTAAGTTTTTATGGAATTCAAATGAGTCAGCTGTACATATTTTTCTATCCATTGCGTCTGAACAGTGAGTTAATTGATTTAAGTCTTTAATGACCGTATATGTTTCCTTGTCTGGGGAAATCAATACGTGTCCTGTCAAACTGGATATTACTGGATTTGAGTGATTCGTCATGAAAGTCGGAAATGGTGATATCCTGTAAGATTGCCAGGCATCAGAAGAATCAAAGGGAATCGTAATCCTAATCTTGTTATTATCTACGTTTACTGTAATTAGGCTGTAATAAAATTCTAACCTATGTTCGTCTAACAAAGGAACAGAGCCTAGTTTATCCCTTCCGTTCTTCAGAATTAATTTTAAGTAACTTATAGGCAACAAATGGGGTGACAATACACCTTTAGTTGCTAACGTGATAGCTTCTACATAATCCTTGGATTTCTCAATGAAATGTGTAATTCTGTTATGTATGTGATCTATCTTTGAATCATAATACGTTAATGTTGCCAACAAATCCTGTACTTCCATAATTTGAACGATATTATCTGAATGTTCATTTAATAAATCCATAATTTTATTGATTGAAGCTAACTGATTCCTTAGTTCTGACATAATCAATTCATCTTTATGAGTCAAGAACTCAATTTTCTTATTTTGATTACTAATTTTAAGACGATTGGAAATTCCTAAACCTAAACTTGCAACAGACCCAAAGATGCTTAATGCAGCATAAATAAATGGATTCCGTCTTTCTTTATGTTCGTGTCCTACAGTCCACATCAAAAGGTCATAAGCCAAAGATCCTGTCTCGCCAGTCTTATTTTTCAAGTCATCAGATAGCATCTCTGCAACTTTTAATGTTGATCCAAGCAAACTCTCTGTAGTCAAATGAAAATGTCTTCTATGCAACTCATCCAATGATGCAGAAAACCTTGAAATGGCGGTTCTTAAGCTAATGACATCATTCTCTTGAAGAAAAATTGCTTGCATATGCACTTCGACAATTACGTTGGTTGATGTAATAAAAATGTCTTCTTGTCTTTCAACTATATTGCCATATTCAAAATATATATTTTTAGTCTTAGAGCTCATCCCATACGAGAAAAATGTCTGAGTGAACAATATCACTCCCAACAACAAAAAATTCATCTTGGAAACCTGTAACGAGAAAAAATATATGTAATTACTCCTGTATTAAAAAGAAAACTTTTAATCACATAAAAATAAAAAATAAAATTTTCCTCACGTCTTTTCCTCTCTTTTCTTTTTAATTTCTTATGTGAGCCAATGGTACTATTCTCTCATCCGTGGGTTGGGATACGTTTTGAACTCTAAACCTATTGGCCGTTAATGTTTCCAAAATGTTAAATGGGCCTTCAAACTTAGGTGTTAGTTTATAATTGAGCCCTTTTCGGCCATTGATTTGAATATAGATGTTATCACCCACGGTATATGTTTTAGTTGGTTTCGCTATTTTATCATGATACCTTTTCATTATGATTTGTGATTCTTCTAAATTCTTTCGAAGGATATCATATCGACTTATACTTGCATTTATACATTCTTTTAAAGGATTTGATAGATTAGTTGTAGGCGTTAATACATGGAAAGGTGTTCTAACTGAGGTACCATACAATGCTTCATGCGGTGACATTTTAATTGATATATGATATGAATGATTCAGAGTACTCAGTGCCGCCGGTATTGCAATATCCCAGTTGGGGTCCCTCAATATATTTAATATCTTCCTAATTGCTCTTTCCACTAGCCCATTCGACTCTGGGTGATATATCATGGTATTTATTTTCTTTATGTTGAGGAATTCACACAATGAGGTAAGAAAGTGATTATTAAATTCACCACCCGAGTCTGAGATTATCATGTGTGGAATTCCATGTTCACAAATGTAACACTCGTAAAACTTCCTAGCGCATTCAATCGCAGTTTTAGTTTTAAGCGCTATTAGTTCTGTATACGAGTTAAAGCATCTATAATTACTAATAGGTGCTTATTTCCTCTGTCTGACTCGTAAAATCCTGTTAACAAATCTAAATGTTTTCTTTCAAAGGGTTGATTGGGCACAGAATAAGCTCCTAGGCTGACAGGTGTTTTCGTATGCCCTTTGTTTTCCTGACATGTGCGACAATTAGCTATGTGTCTTTTTATATCTGTAAGCATTGTATGCCAATAAAACAATGATTTAGCTTTCTGTGACATTAATGAGAACCCAGGGTGTCCATGTAATGGATTTGAATGCAACCAATTCAGGACAGTGGAAATAAGTGAGATTGGTACTACTACCTGGTCGTTAGTTACATGTGGTGTATTGCGGGTTTTCCTTGTCACAGTCCTACACAGAATATTATCTTCGATTATATAATTCTGCTGCTTATACTTTATATATTCCTTTTCTTTATGATTGCCCTTCAAAGCTTTTATAATTGTGTCTATTTTCTGATCTTTTCTTTGCTCAGTCTGTAACAATTCAGCACTCCAGCCTAAATCTTCTTGTTCAGATATTGTTTTTACAATAGGCATGGATGTTGATATATCTATTAATTCAGCTAAAGGCTCCGTACAAGATGACACGGGGTTGCGTGATAATGCATCCGCAATGATATTTGCTTTCCCAGGTAAATACCCGATTCTTGCGCCAAAATCTTGAATGATCAAATGCCACCAAGTTCGTTTAGGGCTGTGATTGAAGCCTTTAAAGAACTCTGTTAGTGGTTTATGGTCAGTAAGAACCTTAACGGGATAACCGTAAATTATGAACTTAAAATGTACTAGCGAATTAACAATAGCTAACCCTTCCTTGTCTATTACTGCATACTTACTTTCGGAAGTTCTCAATTTTCGAGAATAGAAAGCTATCGGGAAAAATTGTTTATCATATTGCTGAAGCAATACCCCTCCTACTCCTAAGTCTGAGGCATCTGTTGCAATGAAGAATTCCTTACCGAAGTCAGGAAATTTTAAGATAGGAGAACTACACAGTTCATCTTTCAAAGTATTAAACGCCTGTTGATGTTGCTCAGACCATATGAAATCTACGCCCTTCTTCGTAAGATCAGTTAAAGGAGCGGCTATTATTCAATAGTTGCGTATAAAACGCCTGTAATATCCACTACAACCCAGAAATTGCTGTATTCCCTTGACATTAGTAGGTATGGGAAAATTACGTATAGCCGACACCTTATCATGGACTACTTTAAGACCTTGGCTTGACACCATGAAACCCAAATATATTAATTCTGTTTTGAAAAATTCACACTTACTAATCTTTACCCTTAAGTTATGTTGTCTTAATCTCTGTAGTACTAGTTCTAACTTACGTAGATGTTCTTCTAAGGTGTTGGAAAAGATTACAAGATCATCCATATAGGCATGCAATATATCCCCTAACAAGTCTCCAAACACTATGTTAATCATTCTTGTAAATGTTATAGGAGCACAACGTAAACCAAAAGGCATCCGTAAAGATTCATAATGTCCCCTGGCTGTGCTGAAGGCTGTGTATGGGATACTATCTTCTTCTAATGATATCTGGTGAAAGCCTTTAAGTAAGTCCAAACTGGTAAAATATTTATTCTGACTTAACAAAGACAAAATATCGTCAGTACATGGCACTGGGAATCGATCAGGGATCGTTTCCTCGTTTAGACGACGAAAGTCGACGCAGATACGCCATGTTCGATCTTTTTTCGGTACAACTATTAAAGGAAAATTATAAGGGCTGTTTGATTTTCTAATGACTCCTTCCTCTAACATTTTACCTACTTCATCATTTATTTCATTCTGGAATTTCATAGGGAGTCTGTACGAGGGTACATATATAATTTTCTGCTTGTCCTTTAACCTTATTTGATGCTCGATCACATCTGTTTTTCCTAAGGATCCATCCGTAGTGGAAAAGACATCTTGATATTTAGTTAAAAGTTCAAAAATTTTCTGCTGAATTTCTTCGTCTTGAATGTCCTTACTGATTTTATTTTTAATAGATCGCAAAAGGGATTCATCCGCAACTGATTGAGAGTGATTGATTTCAGCAACGGTAAGAATACGATGTTTATAAACTTCTACATCCAAGATATGTTGATTTTTGTGAATTACTAAAGTGTTATTTAAATAATTACAGACTTCGATATTACATTGCTGATGTGAGCCTACTGTATAAATAGCTTGTGTGACAGACAATCCGTTAGTTTTCAAAGTATCGGAAAGGATTAATATTTCAGATCCCGGTAGTGTTTTCTTTATTTGCACTATTAAATTTGAAGGTATTTTTGGTTCGATAGATTGCGTGCAAGATGATATTACGGGGTGAACGAGAATTCTGCTGGGTCGCGTATATTATTTCTTTATTAGTGAGACAAGTTATTGGTTCTTCAACGTACGTTACGGTTACATTTGTCGTCTCCTTTTTATCCAAAACTGATTTTAAGGTATTAGAAGACTTATAGAATTTCCCTTTGATATACACGCCGTGCTTGGCAGGAGCTAGGATAATGTTTTGATTTCCCATAGATGGGTATCCTATAATTACAGCTGGATACATATTAATGTTTTTTACAACAACAAATGTATCGGCAAACGTGCGATTACCGACTCTGAACTGAATATGAGTTATGCCGATGACGTTTAATTCATTATTTCCTACACCTGAAAGTCTAATTCCTGATTTTTCAATCGGAAAGTTCGAAAACAACAAATGATGTGTCTTCAAATCCATGATATTACGTGGACTACCAGAGTCAAAAAATAACGTAAAGGATTTGTGTTCTAAATTTACAGCATATAAGGTTGGCCGTAACTCATTTTGGCTTATTATTGTATGAATTCGTTGCAAATCTACGGGAGCATGCACTGTTTTACTTAATTTGGCCGTGTGTTTCATAGGAAAATCTATTGTCTCACAATTATCTGATAAAACATTAAATTGATTATTCAATACTATTGATGTTGACATGAATGACTTTGACCCAACATCGCTCTCTTCCCCTCTAGAGTTAACTATGTGGTATTTGCTTTGCTCTGCACATTCTGAAAATTAGTCTGACCTTGCGAGGTCTGGTTTGACGGCCCAGGCTCAGCGATATTTGAGGAAGTGTTTGTTCGTTTCGGACACTGAACTGCATTGACATTTGGTTGTTTCTTCTTATTGTTAAAATGAGGATTTTTCTTTTTATTTCCATATGGAACTGACTGTGGAATTGACTGTGTATTTCTGGGATATTGTTGTGTCTTACGCGAGTAACATTGACTATAAGAATGCATTGCAGTGTTGTGAATTGAGCAAAATTTCGTTCTACAGTCTGCGCTTATGTGACCTTGACGTTTGCAGTTATAACACGTCAATCCCGCTACTGGACTGTTAACTACGTTCACTGTTTGTGGTTTTGTTTCATTCTTTGCAAAAACTTGAGTTAACACGGGATCGAGATCTGGACACTTGGACATGTGTTTCTTTATCTGTTTATAGACATCCAATTCCGTACTTGCAGGCATTAACTTCTTATCAAAACACCGCACTAAAGCTTCAGGCAACATAAGTGTCATGCAAGTCAAATACATTAATCGCAAAAAATCTTTCACGGAGATGTTATCGTTAGTAACCCAAGTGGAATTACCTAAAATGTCCTGATATTCGTTAAGCCTATCAGCTATGAGAGCTGCTCTCTCAATAACATTAAGCCGATTCATAGTGGCTTGATTAAGTGTAGCCTATTTCGTAACGTTAATACTACATCCAAGGCTTCCTCACCCCCATAGATCGCGCGTAACCTAACTTTGAAATCATCCCAAGTAACTGCTTCTTGAAATGAAACACCTCTTAAATACGCACTCGCATCCCCCTTAGAAGAATCTATATAACTTTTAGCTTCTTGTAATTGTACAAAAGGGTCTACGATTTCTTTGGCATTTAAATGGGCATCAACGGATGAAATCCATGACTCCACATTTTGTGGCAAGAACCCGTTGACCCGACCTTGAAAAGGAAGGATTGCTGACCTGGCATTTACAAGCGTCACAATCGGAGGAGGATTAGCCTGGCCTACACCACTAGGTCCAGGGGAAGGGCTGACAGGAGGAGTCATGACTGCTTTTTTTTTTTTTCTATCTCTTTGACCCCTTGCAATTCTATCAAAATATCTATATGAGTACAGACGCCCACTGCGTAAACGCATATGTATAATAAAATTCCCCCAACAATGTTACTAATCCCAAAACATTTCCCAAGAATTTCTGAAAGAAAAAGGAATTAGCACAAAGAAAGAAAAATTCTAAATGAGAATTCGGAGTTTCCTTTTAACAAAGTTTAGCAATTCACTCACCCCAGTAATAATCGACTAACAACTCTTAAATAACTACACTTCACTGCCCAAACTGGAATGAATTCAAAAAATCTGTACTCAGCTTATATATGATGTCGACACGTCCTCTCTCTCTCTCTCTCTCTTGATGTTTTGTTAGCGATGTCTCGTTCTAGTTTCTTGTTGAATGTAGTTCTTCCTGGATATGTTTTGCAATTGTTGAACGCCAGTCCTTGGGTTTCCTAGGATGTTGATTGAAGATTCAGGTTGTATTCTAACATTTGTTGATGTTAGCTGTTTCGTTGGACTATAATACTTAGTCAAAATTGTAGATTCATGTAGATAATGTTGAGTTCTTGAAGATCTTTCTCAGGTTTTACAGCTTTTATGTTGAAGTCTTGAAGATATTTCTCTGGTTTTACAGCTATTATTTTGAAGTCTTGAAGATTTTTCTCTAATTCTTAGAGTTTAACCGCTGTCTTAGAGTTTAATCGCTGCCACCATTTATTGGCGTGCTACTGTTATAAGCACACATTGAGTATGTGTTGTTTCAGATATATGTAAATGGATAACTGAATACGTCTTAATAGTTTTTAAGTATTTATTCTATAAAAACAACAGGGTTAAACATCTCCATCACTGGAGGAAGCTGGGTTGGTCCAGATGACCAATTCTGGTGAAGTATAGATATGAACTGACTAAATTATCGATATCACAGATATCGTATGCTCAGTTTATATTAGTCACGTCATAAACTCGGAAGACACCTGCATCCGGTGACGTCACAAACTTTCACACGCTTGAGACAATGTGTTGACGTTAAGAAGAATGTCAAATTGCTGAGGTTTGCATTGTATGTCCTGTTTACGATTTGAATGACTACAGCAAGTCCCAGGGTTAGCTCCTCCAACCAACATGACATATTACGTCATTTGTTTTAAACATGTAATATTAAGTATTCTAACTATTACATATATATATATATATATATATATATATATATATATATATATATATATATATATATATATATATGTATATATACATATATATATATATATATATATATATATATATATATATATATATATATATATATATATATATATATATATATATATATATATATATATATATATATATATATATATATATATATATATATATATGATGTACACATACACACACATATATATATATATATATATATATATATATATATATATATATATATATATATATATATATATATATATATATATATTTATATATATATGTATATATATACATATATATGTATATATATACATATATATATATATATATATATATATATATATATATATATATATATACACACGATGTACACACACAAACACACACACATACACACACACACACACACACCCACACACACATATATATATATATATATATATATATATATATATATATATATATATATATATATATATATATATATATATATATATATATATATTTATAAATAAATATATATATATATATATATATATATATATATATATATATATACACGATGTACACACACACAAACACACACACACATACACACACACACACACATATATATATATATATATATATATATATATATATATATATATATATATTTATATAGGGTGAAGATATATATATATATATATATATATATATATATATATATATATATATATATATATATATATATGTATATATATATATATATATATGTATATATATATATATATATATATATATATATATATATATATATATATATATGTATATATATATATATATATATATATATATATACATATATATATATATATATATATATATATATATATATATATGACAAATTTTTTACATTTAGACAAGTTTTTTACATTCAAGTAAGCCATATATATCTTTGATACATTAATGTCTGGATTCTCTCAACGACCTAGGGATCAGAGCCCCAGGCGAAAACATAAAAACACAAGAGCTTTTATCCGGCCAGGAATCCAACACTGGTCTGCCAAGCGTGCCAAGTGGTAGTCACTGTGTATACAAGCTTGCCGGACCATGGTTCGATTCTTGGCCGGGCACAAACTCTTGTCTTTGTGTGATTTCGCCTGGGTCTCTGATCCCGAGGTCGTTAAGAGAATCCAGACATTAATGAATCAAAAATATATATGGCTTATTTGAATATATATATATATATATATATATATATATATATATATATATATATATATATATTCATATATAAGATATATACATATATATATATATGTTCATTAAAATAACCACGTGTTGCAAACTCACGATTCAGCTATCATGGTGGAGATGGGTCTATTTCAAGTCTATGAACAGAATCCTGAATTCGACAGGAATATGTAGGGGGACTTGTCATAAACTTTTAGTCTCTCTTGATAGCTGAGTCGATAGGGTCCCTGCCAAGCATAGTTTCTAGCCGTACAGGTGGTGGTTCGAATCACCACCCGGCCAGAAGCTGTTACCATAAAATGAATTCCAAGTGGATATGTATTTCCCAAGATAGAATTCGGTATTAAATGCATTTCGTGGGTGATATTTACATTAATTAAAATCACGTGTGCTTGTGATATATGTTCATTAAAATAACCACGTGTTGCAAACTCACGATTCAGCTATCATGGTGGAGATGGGTCTATTTCAAGTCTATGAACAGAATCCTGAATTCGACAGGAATATGTAGGGGGACTTGTCATAAACTTTTAGTCTCTCTTGATAGCTGAGTCGATAGGGTCCCTGCCAAGCATAGTTTCTAGCCGTACAGGTGGTGGTTCGAATCACCACCCGGCCAGAAGCTGTTACCATAAAATGAATTCCAAGTGGATATGTATTTCCCAAGATAGAATTCGGTATTAAATGCATTTCGTGGGTGATATTTACATTAATTAAAATCACGTGTGCTTGTGATATATGTTCATTAAAATAACCACGTGTTGCAAACTCACGATTCAGCTATCATGG
>NC_090741.1:129822055-129824555 GCF_036898095.1 Palaemon carinicauda | reverse complement strand
CTTACAACTAACTATTAATAAATAACACTTAACAAATATCAATTAACATTTAACAACCCACTACATGAACATTAATGGCTGAAAAGGCTTACACCGAGACAGGGCTTAATATCAACATAATTCCCCCAAAGTGAAACGCCACACTCGCAACGAGAGAGAGTCACATAACTTAGAAACTAAACCCAAACAAAACAAAAAATTTATACATATTCCAACACTATTCAGGGCTAGTTGAATTCACATCCTGCTCCAACCAAGGTAGCGACTTCCCAAACACTCAGTTACCGTAGCGACACTAGCGAGTGCAGCTCAGCAGGACTCCTCATCAAAAGGGAGGGAAATATATCCCCAACCTAAGAAAAAGGTACACAAGATATCCTACCTGGCATCTGCCTCCCTACATGCCACCACTAGCTCAAAAGCTCCTGGAGCTGTCTATGTCGAGGATGCGTGGACGGTGGTGTCTCTCCTGTGTCCACCAAGGTCCTTTGATTGGAGAGGTTGGCTCATTAGCGAGCAAAAATACGTTCCCCCTGCGCATGACATCACACTTCGAGTACTCTCTTGACAGCATTGGCTGATAGGTATACGAATCAACACGATACAAGGATATCTTTCCAAAATAAAAATACATAATATTCATTTTTAATTTTTTTTTCTACTTCAAGTACAGATTATCCTTATGGTAGGCCATATATCAAAGTTTAATAATAATCTGATGCTTCTAAACATAGTCATAGGGTATAGAGGTATCATCCTTAACCAAAGAGGTATAGATTTTTTTTTTTTTTTTTTTTTGGCTACAGTGAACTCTCATTATAATCCTAACAGGTTAACGGAACAAAGATGACAGTTTAATAGTAATGGAATCCAAGACAGTCTTGATTCAATCTTCGTGTCATAATAAAAGATATGTCATGACTGTTTCAGCATGATATGTAACCCAATCATTGAGTGACAAGATAATATCACACCTTTTTGGAATTTGTAAAGGCAATTAAATTTTGGATTTTTTACCCTCATTCTCAGCATAACATCAACCATTCTTTGTAGAGAACTTTTCTGGCTATCCAAATCTCTCCCAAATGCATTGCGGGCTTTTATGTCTCTTAACATCATAGAGGAATTCATGACATCGAACCATTCATTCACTGTAGCTATAAAATCGGCAGTTTCCTTCCAATTGTTGATCTCTAATAAGCCCCTTTCTCCTAAAAAAATACAAAGCCTCAACACATGACTTTGAAAGTAGCTATGCAGCATACTTTATACTCTGTCTTTGTAAGCCCTTTACATTGATAATTGTTTTATTAATTTTATATGCCAAGGCATACTCTGATACGGTTTTCATTAGCTTTTCACGGACACAGGCATCATATACGCTATTTCCATTTTCCATAAAAAACCCATAATCCAGAAAATTTTTCTTATTAAGTATATCATATGGGGAGCATCAGCAAATATGAAGATATTCCTGTCAGCACATAGGTTTTTAAAATCTTTTACTGTGTTAAGGGGATTAATCTCGAATTCTTTCCAAACCCTCAAATTAATAGGTCTAAGATCATGGTAAATTACCACAATGACAAATCCAGCTTTTTCAACATCTATAATATCAGTCAGTTTTTTAATACACATTAGAATCATCATATTGGTAGTATATGGGTTGCTTTCAGCTTGCCGTCAAACCTTTTAACACTTAACATAACCACTTAAACTTTATAATGAGGTCCATACAAAACGACCATCCCTTTGTCATAATTCCACTTACTAGTAATATTCCTTTCATCAAATGAAATAACCGCAAGTTTTTCTATGTCCGTCATTGTTTCTGCTTTTGCCTTCATCAGTGACAGAACCGAATGAAAAATACCCGGCTCACATTTGACATTTTGTGTTCGTTTGTTCAGTGTACTTTTTGAGGGTAGAAGAAATCCTCTTTAAATTTGCAAATATGAATAGCATTTGGTGCTTATGCTTCTGAGAGTGAAAGCTATCGATATATATTCATCGTTCCATTGACTGATAGACTTATTAGTTATGAGAGCATTTATCTGTGTTGTACTTAGCACAGGTTGAAATAACTTGTTTATTTCAGTTAATGTGAACTTAGGTTCTGTCACTTCCATTTACAAACTAACCAGTGTCAGGAGTTCTTGATTGGTCTTTTCCAAATGCTCTATTTTTTTTTCTTCAGCTCTTCAACTTCTTCTATTGTTTTAATTTTACTTTGTTCAGAACTTTTTTTACGCTGTGGAAGAATTTCTTGAACAGAGATTTCCGTAGAAACTTCATTGGTATCTGAATGGCAATTCTCCATTTCACAAATTTCCTAGGCTGCCCTCTTGAGTCCTTTTCAGATACATTTTTACATGAAATGACAGTGTTGCATTTCAGATTTTATTAAATTGACAACCATTTATATTTTTGGTGACCTTAGATGCCATGATGCCAGAAAACCTCAAAGTAATCAATTAAAGAACACAAAAACTAAATGTTT
>NC_090741.1:129799555-129814555 GCF_036898095.1 Palaemon carinicauda | reverse complement strand
TTTTTCATATTCAAATAAGCCATATATATTTTTGATACATTAATGTCTGGATTCTCTTAACAACCTCGGGATCAGAGCCCCAGGCGAAATCACACAAAGACAAGAGCTTGACTCCGGCCGGGAATCTAACCCTGGTCGGCAAACTTGTATAGACAGTGACTAAGCCACTTGACCACGAAGAAAGATAAAAGTCAATGACAATTCTTCTGTACTTATACTTGTCGAATTCAGGTATTTTGTACTTAGAATTGAAATCAACCCATCTTCACCATCGTAGCTAATTGGTAGTTTGTTACTTGGCATTCAATTAATGATAAATTTTGCACATTTTTACGTGTTTTTCATATTCAAATAAGCCATATATATTTTTGATACATTAATGTCTGGATTCTCTTAACGACCTCGTGATCAGAGCCCCAGGCGAAATCACACAAAGACAAGAGCTTGACTCCGGCCGGGAATTGAACCCTGGTCGGCAAGCTTGTATAGACAGTGACTAAGCCACTTGACCACGAAGAAAGATAAAAGTCAATATATATATATATATATATATATATATATATATATATATATATATATATATATATATATATATAAATACATATATATATATATATATATATATATATATATATATATATATATATATATATATATATATATATATATAGCAGAAAGGCGAAAGAAAGCAGATACTTCAGCATTTGGACAGTTTATTGGCTAAGCTTTCGGGAACAACATTTCCCATCATCGGAGCTAAAAAAGGAATGTAAAACACATATCAATAGACATTACGTTAGTCAATGAAATTTTGTTAAAAGGGCAAGAATTATAACAAATAAATCGAAATACTTAAAAAATGAAGTGGAGGAAATATACTAAAAAATAATAAATTAAACCATATAAATCAAATTAAAAATTAAAACATTAAAACATTAAATGAATGCTATAGGAAAAGAGCAATATCAAAATAAGAACAAATACACAGAAAACTTTAAAGAAGAATTCACAAAACATCATAAATATGGGAGTCAAAACAATAATACACAGAAATAACCTGGAATAAAAGAAAAAGAAAAAAAAACAGACAAAATATAATAAACTCTGGATAAGAAAGAAACACACCTAGTATGGAAAAATATCCAAGACTGAGACATGGAAGGACGGGGAGGTTTAGACATTAGAGCGTGTAAGTAATGGTTTGAAGATTAAGTGGTTAAGTTGTTAGGCAATATGTAAAGGAACAGAGGTTGTTGAGTGATTGAGAGTAGGGGATCGCTGTTTAATGAAAAGTGATTCTAGGGTAGGTAGAGAATAGCTATTGGGTGATTGGGCTAGTATTTTGAAATTAGAATAGTTAATTAATTGCTTATATATATATATATATATATATATATATATATATATATATATATATATATATATATATATATATATATATATATATATATATATATATTTGGGCTCAGGCCATGTCGTCCTGATGGAAGTTCCTATTAGGTAGCTTTCTAGTGTATATTTGACTACAGTGATATTCCCAGAGAATTTTACCTTAAGGTATCCAGAATTATAACTCTTGGAGCGAATATCCCTAAATAATTTCACAAGGATATCGCATAATATCAGAGGACGTATTCTTGACACGTCACATAGCTATCTTCACCCCGAACAGTATTAACGCTTCGATGGATTACAGTGACAAGAATCTGAAACGAGAATGGAAAGAGAGCTGCTCCTAAGTCATCTCTCCTATTCCGTTTCCAGTGTGTATCTGATGAAGACGGCAGCGCCCTCTTTATTCCTTTTCGTGTAGCTCTACTACTCGGTGTTTTCCCTTGTGTTTTCTCATTATTTTGGATTTAATTCAACATTTTGATGACCTCTCCGGCCTCCTCTGCCTCTAGAAAGTTGAGTATTATCTTTACTATGTATAAATGTAAGCTCTTGTCGTTTTGAATTAAATCAAAAGTGATTTTAACGTAAACAAGAGCTGTTGCCTACTGGAGGCATCCTGGATGCTATCGCTCGCTTTTATGGGTCATTTAGTTAGCTGGAGCAACGTTCCCTGTTTGTTATGCTTTAATAATTTAGCTATTTAGCTCCTCTAGGAATGCTTATATTATACTGTCAGTTTTTAGTTCGGTGATATCGACACGGGTCGAGGTACCAATCTTGCTCTTCGCGAGGCTTCGTAGCCTAGACGTCTGGCACTAGTACTTTCATGCACGATATAAGTTTTTCTGAATGTTATATTATTGAAGCTATAGGCATATATTTTATACATGTAAGATATTGTTGAATGTTTTTTTCCAAGATTGTATACGAGAGAGTTTCGGTGATTTAGGTAATCGATTCTCATTTTACCTAGTCTAGTATTCTAGGTACAGTAGTATACTTTCGCACATCCCCGATTGTTTTTTTTCTCCTCCGGAGGCTAAGTTCAATCCCTCTCTCCTTCTGTAAGCCTTCGGCTTAATCCTTGTGGTTCTATCTGTATAATATTTCAGGTATAACTATTCTAGGATATGTCTGTCCTGACCTGATAACCAGAGTGACTGTTTTTTTTGGTTAGGGCAGAACATCAGTTTTCTAGTCTGTGGTCTGCTTCTTCCTAGCATAGAGAATGAGTCTCCTTTGCTAGGTTAGGGGCGGACATAGGAAGTTTTACTTCCCTAATCCATGTTGGAAGGATTCTGTAAGAGATGATTCCTTCCTCTAGTGGCTTAGCAGACTGTCCTGTGCTGGAGAATGAGTTTTCTCTGTTGCCCGGCGAAATAACTTCACCTAACTTTGTTCTGGTTGGGAGGAGGATAGCAAGTATTGCCAGTCTTCCTCCCTAATAGACAACTCTAGGTTAGGATAAGCTTCACTAACTGCTGAGTGTGTCTATAAGACCCTTATCCCTTCCCCACCTCTCTTTCTTTTATTTTCTTTTGGCCGCTGTCCTACTTCCGTACCTAGTATAGGTTAGGATGAAGGACCGGCTCTGCTCTCTGCCGGCTGGCATTACGTGTCGGCCGGCAGAGACCCTTTGTTCTTTGCAGAGTGAACCCCACACATCCCTTGGTCTCCCTTCCATGTCTGCCGGTAGAGCCCGGCAGGCTATGGATTCTTTGGAAGCCTGAAAGCTACATTCTCCCCTTCCATAAGTTCACGCTTTCTGGATGGAAGGTCGTATGGGAATGCCGCCTTATAACCTTACATCCATACTGTTTCTCTGACTATTGTGTTGCACCCCTAAACCGGCAGATGGAGGTTCTCTGGTTCTTGGCTACTGTCAGCGGTCATGGTTTATTACCTTTGCCTGCGGTCAATGGAAACAGCCCGAATCTGCTAGCCACTACGATTAGTGGCCGGCAGCCAGGTATTAGTGTTTCCAGCCATTGGCTGGCAATGATTGCTGGCCGGCACACAGTCGCGAATCAGTGGGCTGCCGCCTATTAGTTAAAGATAGTATATCTTTGAATTATACCGCGGTAGATGCCGGCCGGCACGTACCGGCGCGTGCTAGCCGGCACAACAGCATGCGATGTACAGTAGTTGCTATATTTGTTGTGTAGTACACACTGCATTAGCAGAAACTACTGTACAGAGCTTGTGATAACACTAAAGTTCTTCATCATACTTAATGTTATCTTGTACAGCCTTTTGTTGAGACCGTACAATATATAGAAAGTAAATTTTTTCTGTATTCTTTCTATCCCGTATATTAAAACTTTATCTCAAGGTGCAAACTACACCTTAAATTTCCGTTTAGGAAATTACATAAGGTAATATAGAATAGAATTAACATTAGTTTTAATATCTCGGGAGGTTTCAGCAATTGACTGGGCAGCAAATACAAGTATGTGTCTTTCCTTCTTTCTTTTATAGCTTTTCTATATAAGCTAGATGTCTCAATATAAGTGAAAGCCTTCACTTGATACTCATGGATTTTTCTTCTCTTTACAAGAGGACCATCCGAAGTGCGGGAGTGTGTTCTGTAATGTCCGCAGCAAGAACTTCTGTGGGCATCAATATTGTAGGAGGCACGCAGCATGTGCAGCCTCCAGAGCTGATCTCCGCTATTGGGACGCTCAGGTTTGTACAGTTTGTTCTAACCTGATTACCGAGGCTTTTGACGACCCTAAGTAAAAGGAATCAAGTGATGCTGCCTGGGAAACGTTACGATCCTGGGTGAGGGGTTTTCAGAAAAACATCTCAGGCCCCTACCTTCCAAATAAGAAGATGAGGGCCTACCTTTTCCCTAAAGCATCGGCTGATGCAATCATCCCTCAGCCTCAGGTGGAGATACCAACTGCCCAGAATCTGGTAGATTCTGAAGTCTCGGCCGCCTTTCAAGACATCCAATTGGACGATAGGATGTCGGAGGTGTCGGAGTCTAATCAGAAGGACCTTCTAGGAGAAGGTCAGGAGGAGGAGCTGTTCCAGGCTCCTCAAGTAGAAGAGCAAGAAATCGACGAAGTGTCGGTTACATCGGTTCCCGAACCAGACCCTGTTCCTTCTACATCGTCTGCTATCCCAGATGAACTGGGAAGGACTTTTTCTTCCATTGTTGAGATGATCAAACAAATTCAAAGGAAGAATGAGGAGAAGGAAGCTGCAATGAAACTGGAGATACGTAGACTTGCAGCATCACGTGGTCCCCAGAAGCGGCTCAGCGTGAAGGATCTTCCTTTGTGCTCGGATACCAATCCTTGGAGGTATGCCGAACACATGCCAATGACAACCGGGAAGATCGTGATCTCAGAAAGTTGGGAGCAATTCCCCTGGAAAAGGTGGAATTTTGTCCCAACAAAGATTCTTATCCGGACTGCTATGTTCGTCTTAGGAAGGAGCCAGCCTTAAAGGAGGAGACGGAGCCGAAGGAGGTCATAGTTTTTGACCATAGTAAAGCTCAGACGTTACTAGCTAGCGCGATGAAAGAGAGGGGCTTCTCTAACTCAAAGGTGCCCACCTTAAGTAAGAAGCTTCCCTCCTTTGTGGCCTCTCCTACCAGAGCCTTTCCCTTCTTGGAAAAGGGATATAAGGCAGCCTTAAAGGCGGTGGAGGCAGGGAAACCATGCCCCTCCTTGGAGGAGTGCAAGCCGTTATCTCTGACCTTGCCCTTGTACCAAGAAGACTGGAAGGACGTACACCTTACCTTCTCAGTCGGGAAGCTGGAAGCTGATATTGCTGAACGCCAGTTCGGTGAGGCACTTCCAAAACTGTCGGAGGTTCTCTTGCGTAGGGAGCAAGAGACAAAGGAGAGACTTGCGGCATCGATATCGTGGCAAACGACACTAGAAACGATGGCAAGTGACCACAAGAACCAGGACATGTTCATGGTAGTGGCCAAAACCCATCTGGCCAAAGTTACGAAGGATCTCTATAGCTTTATTAAAGCTAGGAGAGCCTGTAGAGAGTTTGTGTTCGCCTCGGCTGCGGTGAGGCACGAACCGAGGAAACTGATCTCCTCTCGTATTTGGGGTAAAGACCTCTTTCCCAATGAAGTGGTTAAAGAGGTAGTAGACAAGGCCGCCACAGAGAATAGGAACCTTCTCAAAAAGTGGGGCTTAGATCTTAAGAGAAAGTCTTCTCCGGATGAGGGTCCCCAACCCAAGAGGAAGACAAAAAAGCCTGGGCTATCCTCTCGGTCAACTAAACCCTATCGACAGCAACATCAACAACAACTTCCTGTGACTGCGGTGCCTCAGATAGTGGCAAAACCTCCAACCATGTACCAGCTGGTACCTCAACAAGTGGCGACACAGTCGCCAGTTTTTAACCTAGCCTTCGAAAGGCAGACTTCTTCCTTTCGTTCGAGAGCTAGAGGAACAGCCAGAGGTTCTTCTAGACGCCCTTCAAGAGGAAGGGGATACAGGGGAGGACGCGGTCAAGGAGGCAAGGCCTCAGGTCCACAGCAGCAGAAGTAAGGTACTTCCAGTAGGAGGGAGACTACAGTTATTTAGGGATCGCTGGATTAAAAATTGATTAGGTTGGAGCTGGAGCAGTCCTCCACCTCAATTTCCTCAATTCTTCCAACACTCATCCCCCGTTCTGGAAGAATATGTCAGAGAACTCTTAGACAAAACAGTAATCCGGAAAGTTAAGTTCATAGAATTCCAAGGAAGGCTGTTTTGTATTACAAAGAAGGACTCAGAAAAACTTAGTCATTTTAGACTTGTCGCCACTCAACAAGTTCATAGTGAACTTCAAGTTCAGAATGCTCACGCTTCAACACATAAGGACCCTACTGCCCAGAAGGGAATATACTGTATCTGTAGAATTGTCTGACGCTTATTGGCACGTTCCAATTAACCGTCACCTCTCCTCCTACCTAGGCTTCAAGTTACATAGAAAACTTTACGCCTTCAGAGCCATGCCTTTTGGGCTAAACATAGCCCCAAGGATTTTCACGTAGCTCGCGAACGCAGCCGTCCATCAATTACGCCTAAAGGGGGTCCAAGTAGTAGCCTACTTGAACGACTGGCTGGTGTGGGCAGCATCCAGGACAGAATGCATGCAAGCTTCTTAGATAGTGATCCAGTCCCTGGATCATCTGGGATTACAGATCAACATCAAAAAGTCTCGACTTTCTCCAGCTCAAAAATTTCAGTGGTTAGGAATCCACTGGAAGTTGGAGTCACGTCGACTTTCCATTCCTGGTAAGAAGAGGAAAGAAATAGCAGGATCTGTCAAGAGACTATTGAAATCCAAACGGATATCAAGACGCAAACAGGAGTGAGTGCTGGGCTCTCTACAGTTTGCTTCGATAACAGATCCAGTGCTAAGAGCACAGCTTAAGGATGCAACAGGAGTCTGGAGAAAATACGCATCAAACGCCCGAAGAGATCTAATAAGACCACTACCGACTCGACTGCGAACGCCGTGGTCCAATGCCAAGCAATTGAAGAAATCAATACTTCTTCAACCTCCTCCCCCGTCAGTAACTATCCACACAGACGCTTCAAAGGAAGGCTGGGGAGGTCACTCTCATCAGATGAGAGTCCAAGAAACTTGGTCCAATCTTTTCAAGTCATTTCATATCAACTTTCTAGAAGCCATGGCAGTACTTCTGACACTAAAGAAAGTTTCTCCTCGCCACTCGACCCACATAAGACTGGTTCTAGACAGCGAGGTAGTAGTGAGATGCCTGAATCGACATGGGTAGAGGTCACCTCAAATCAACCAAGTGATGTTGGCCATCTTCCGCTTCGCGGAAAAGAAGAAATGGCACCTGTCAGCAGTTCACATTCAAGGGTTCCGCAATGTGTCAGCGGACGCTCTATCCAGGTTTACACCTATAGAATCAGAATGGTCTCTTGATGCAGGATCGTTCTCCTTCATCTCGAGCGAGTCAAGTCCCAGAGCTGCAGATACACCTCTTTGCGACGAAAGACAACAAGAAAATAGATCGTTACGTGTCCCCATACGAGGATCCGGTAGCGGATGCAGTGGACGCTATGTGCCTGGGCTGGAACAGATGGTCCAGTATTTATCTGTTCCCTCCGCACAACCTCCTTTTGAAGGTCCTCAATAAGCTGAGATCCTTCAAAGGAAAAGCTGCAATAGTGGCCCACAAGTGGCCAAATAGCATGTGGTTCCCTCTGGCATTTGAACTACGACTAAAATTCGTACCGCTACCGGATCCATACCTGTCTCAGCGAGTACAGAAGTCGACTCTCTTCGCTTCATCACAGAAAACACGGAACCTACATCTCATGATTTTCTCTCCTTAAAGATGAGAAAAAGATTCGGTGTTAAAAGTCAGTTCAGACTTTTGGGGGAAACCAGAAGACATTATGAGTCTTCAGTATTTCTGCTTGTACCCGCTTTGGGGGCCAGAGTTAGTGAAATATTGGCTCTCTCAAGAGAGGAAGGCCACGTCCAGTTCTTGGAGGGAAAACTGAATATATTCCCAGACCCAACGTTTCTCACCAAGAACAAGCTACCAACCAACAGGTGGGGTCCCTAGAGAATCTGCCCTCTGAAGAAAGATGCATCTCTATGTCCAGTGGAGTGCCTAAGGTCTATCTTCATAGAACTTCAGACTTTATGGGAGGACAGCTGTTCAGAAGAGAAACACTGGGTTCAAAGTTTTCTATAACTAAGGGCGAGACTCACCCGTGTTATTCACAGAATGGATCTAGACAGTACACCCGTTAGTCATGATCCGAGGAAAGTTGCCTCTTCCATAAAATTTCTTTATATTATATGGTTCTTGAACAAGGTGTTCTTCACGCACTATGCGAAGCTAGTGGAGCAACTTAAGAGGTCTATGGTAGCTGTAGGTAGAATTCTTTAACCTTCTGTTTAAAATCTGCGAGGAATAGTGTAATTAATTTGGGACGATTAATTAAGAGGGTGCGGGTGTAGTCACTGTAGGTTACTACACACTGAGCGATAGGCCACGAAAGTTTCCTTACAAACAGTTACATTGTCGTCGGTGAACTATAGTATAATACGGACACTTGTGCCAAGCGTTTTTTACGCTAGTGTAAATTTACAGTATACAGACTATATCATTATTACTAATAATTCAATTGAAGTGGCAAATCTGTTTCCTAGTAGAAGAAAAAATATATTCTGTTGACTGTTTTTCTTTATGCTTTGATGCATATCATCCACGTTTTATAAAATTTTATAAATGTTGATCTGATATGCACGTTTATTAAATTTCAATAAACTAGTTCAAAGTGAACTCTGCGTCTCATTCGCCCACACTCATTTTATTTGAAATGTACTGAGCATTAAGATTAAAATATTAATATTTTTATCACGATTTGTCTTTTAGGACTGTTCCCTGATTCAAGCAAAAGTCCACTCACTCTAACCCTTCCTTGGAAGGGTTGACGTGGTACCCTAACGGGTTGGTGGCAAAGAGGCAAAATTTGTTCCTATGCGGATACAACCATTATCCAATAGTTAATAAGAGTAGTCACATTAGGGAAGGTGTCACAAATTCATACTGACATTAGTGACTTTTATACAAACTTTGCTTTATATTGTATAGGGCGAGACCACTATACAGGCTTAACATTTTGTCATCCATAAATTTTTATGTACTCTTCAAGACTTTTTCCAGTCTAGTACAATGAAATGATGTATGACGGTAACATCAAAGGTCTCTAGGTCTAGACGGACCAGGAAAATACTTGCTTGAGAGTACGGCACTGATTGAGAATCCACAGATACAGTAATGCTCTGGTAAACTTCCATCAGGACGACATGGCCTGAGCCCAAAAAACGGATTTTGAGCGAAGCGAAAAATCTATTTTTGGGTAAGGTAGCCATCTCGTCCTGATGGACCCGCCCTTCCTTTTATTATAAAAGGGCTTGTTGACCCCTCCCTATAGTACAGTATCTGTAACACCTCGTATATCGCTACAAGGAATAAAGAAGGCGCTACCACCTTCATCAGATACACACTGGAAACGGAAGAGGAGAGATGCCTTATGAGCGGCTCTCTTTTCATTCTCATTTCAGATTCTTGTCACCGTACCCCCTCGAAGTGTTAATACTGTTCGGGGTGAAGATAGCTATGTGACGTGTCAAGAATACGTCCTCTGATATTATGCGATATCCCTGTGAGATCATTTAGAGATATTCGCTCCAGGAGTTAGAATTCTTGATACCTTAAGGTAAAATTCTCTGGGAATATCACTGTAGTCAAATATACCCTAGAAAGCTACCTAATAGGAACTTCCATCAGGACGACATGGCTACCTCACCCAAAAATAGATTTTTCGCTCGCTCAAAATCCCTTATATATATATATATATATATATATATATATATATATATATATATATATATATATATATATATATATATATATATATATATATATATATATATATATATATATATATATATATATATATATATATATATATATATATATATATATATATATATATATATATATATATATATATATATATATATATATGTATGTATATATATATATATATATATATATATATATATATATATATATATATATATATATATATATATATATATATATATATATATATATATATATATATATATATATAGCGGTGGTTGGAACTATTACCATGATCATAAAGCTGTAGTAGTCAGGACCACTGTTTATACGTTGCTTTGCTGTAAGCAAACTGGCGGAAAATCTTCCATCATCACCAATCCCCACTGTTCAGCCTGGTGATGTAAAACTAGCCAAATACCAAAATTTATGTATGTATAATGAAAAAAATAAAAACAACATAGAATATTTTTTTGTAAATAGATAATAAAAACGGTTTTCTACTGTTGTATATTTAGTGAAATATATTCAATTCATCGAATGTAAAATTAGTAATAACTACAAAGTCTTGTAAGGTTTTAGTGGCAATTCATTCAGCATGTATTTTACCAAATATCCTGATGTAGTATCCTTTTTTTTCAGATTCACTTTATGGTATTATTAAAAAACAATAAATTTACTTACTGTTGTCAAATTCAATTTCTTATCATCTTGAGAAATGTAGTTTAGATTTCATGTATTTTCTTTTTATATCATTTACTCCTGCATATCTCTTTTTTTTTAATTTGATAACTATTATCCTTTTACATTTTCCTTTTATATTTTGTCATAAACCATATATCTTTAGTTATTAATCTTTCATGGAGATATCTTATGTCACACAATTTAATACTCATGTATTTTCCCGTCTCCTTATTTGTTTTCCCCCTATTTTTTTTGGTGGTAATTCTTCTTGAGTTTCAATATATATATATATATATATATATATATATATATATATATATATATATATATATATATATATATATACATCCATGTGTGAGTTTGTGTGCGTGAGAGTATTTATGTGTGTGTGTGTGTTTATGGGTCTGATGTTTGTGTGTAGTTTATATTTGAAGCTATTTTTCATTGATGCTTCATCGTATATCGATAATTCATTTCAGAAGGAATTCTCTAGAAAATTTCCAGTAAACGTAATGGGGAATCAACGGAGAAATAATCTAGAACAGAGGGGAGAAGTCAAATGAAAAAGGGGAAAGGGAAAGGCGGAAATCTCCAAATCAAGGAAATAGAAGGGGAAAAGCAATGGCAGAATAATTAAAAAGACAGACTGTCTTCGTGATTCAAATAGAAGCAATTGGGAGAGAATGAATTGAAGCGTAAGAAATATGATGAAAATCCTCATGATTCGAAGAAAAAAATCTTTGAATTCACTATTAGTATTTTGAATAGATGAAATAGAAATTGACTGAATTGAAAGTTCAAATAATAATAATAATAAAAAAAAAATAAGGTCATTGAAAGCACACCGATAATTGATTTCTATTTTTACTAATACGAATATACTGTAGTACAAGAATAAAGGGGAAAGCAAAAAAGATATATCTAAAATTGCAAAATAATAGATCTTTGACTTAATTCCTAATATTTAATCTGAGTAGCTGGAATAAAAATATTTATTATTTGATAGGTTAAAATATTGAGGTAGACAACTAACAGAAATGTTGATAATAGACAATTAAAGATAAAGTGTAAACCAAATAACATAACTGGAATTTAGGAAACATATTTTATTCAATGCACAACTCAAGCATTTGGTGTAGAAATAATATTCTCTCGAAATTACTGATAAAAAAATTAATGTTCTTTGTAATTTACCGGTCATTAATATATAAGAGAGAGTTGAGGACTATTTACCATACCATTTTTGGCTCAGAAGATAACAGCGATTGTTCGTTAAAAAAATATACGTATGAAAACTTAAAAAAAAATAACTGGATAACTTTATAAATCCATTGAATAGAATGTAGCAATAAGGATAATTTATCATTGCTTCAAAATATTTACTAAATTAATAAAAAAAAAAATATATTTATATTCCAAAATAACCACAAGGATTTGATGAAAGAAAAACTATTCTTAAGACTACGATATATCAAGTGAAGTAGTATATGAATCTAATAAGCAAAATTACTTGTCTCACTCACGGAAAATATATCCTATAAACAATAATTGGCTCCATGTTGTTCAAAAAAGGAGATAATTACTGTGGAAATTGTGAAGAGAAAAAGAGAAACAGACGTAACTTCATTAAAGTGATTTTCAGAGCAAAAGGACAACCCAAACTATTGTTACTCATCAAAATCCTGATTGTACAAAGGGTGAAGACTTTTATTATTATTATTATTATTATTATTATTATTATTATTATTATTATTATTATTATTATTATTATTATTATTATTATTATTATTATTATTAATTGCAAAATTCTGCTTCGTTTTCTTAAAATGGAATGATATTCTGTTATTTAAGTAAGATATTATCTTAGCACATCACCAATCTCATCATCATTAGGAGTAATAGTTGAGCATAAATAAGACATCACTTGATTGACATATGACCTTATATTCAATGTGAATCATTCAAGGTATAAAGCAGTCATCCATGCGTTCTTCCTCATGAATCTTGTTATAATTGTAAGATTATTAAAATTTCTGTTCAATTACTCTTTTTTACCTTCTTAATAAAAGTAAAATTGTTATAATGCTCTATTCCGATAAGTGTTTTGAAATATCAATAATTGGTTTATAGTTTAACTATACACATAAATACAAATAATACTGCTAATGGTAGGTTGCATATTCTTATTGATGTAAAACCATAGAAAATAAATAATGGGTCGATACTCAGTCCTTGAGAATAAATATGTAGAATAGTAAAAACTCTCTCTACGATAAGACCGAGTGTTGTTTATTGAATTGTATACAAATATTACTGACTCTAGACTCAGCTGTTCAATGTTTCACTGTATTGTTGATTATGGACAAAATGTTTAAGACAACCACTATAACCTTCAAATTCCCTTTCGTGAAGTTCTGCCTTATCATTGATAGTGTGCGATTAGGGCATCACTATATAACATAGAGGCAAAGTGAACACAAATAACTCAATTTCAACAGATGATGAGTTTATATACAGCCAGTTCTAAACAAGAATGTCAAAAAAATTAATAGAGACTAATGTATGTAAAAGCAAGCTGAAACATGTTCTGTTATCAGTGAGAGATAGAGGTAGATATACAAAAAAAGGAAATACTGTAACAGTGTTTGAGATTGTGTGAAACACATGTAGTGCATGGCTTCCCCATCCCTGAAAAAGACATACATATGAAATAAAATGTCATGTTCTTATATTGTACACGGATGATCTTGCAGGGGATATGCAGGTTATAGTCGAATAATTGAGAGCCAATCTTTTTTGCCATGAATGATAATATAAGAAAGCATTTGGATTGCTACGGTTGAAAAGGAAAGGGCTCATTTAAAGAGGCATTAACAGTGATTTGCTATTGTTGCTGCGCAGGAAAACTTTCCCTGCAGAATACAAATCTGTCGGAATGTGTTGCCTTGTAAGTGGATCGATTGATTGATTATGAGTTATCTGGCCTCCTGATGTAAGTTTGGAGGCATGGAGTAAATTTTCCCACAACATCATGTAGGCAATGGAGATTCTCGTAGGAGGTCGCAGATATAAAAGAATTCGGAAGGGATTACCAACGGTTCGCCAGAGAAAAATTTCAGCTGTCGAGAGATCTAGGGCATATCTAAGCATGGCTCTTACTCCTAGGAAGGCCAAGGGAAGTAGAGCAAAAAAGTTGGAGTCATTGCAGCGGAATATCAAAGCTGCTTTGAGAGTGCATTGTAAATATTCAATCATTCTGTTGGCAGCAGGGCTCTTGGCAGTTGTCTGATGTACGGAGATGCCTAGGAGATTAGCGAATGGTGTTCACAATTGAGAAGTAAAAGTGATACCCCTAACTAATCTCACTATCTACCCTGAGAGTAAGGCATATGTACATCAGGAGGACATTGCAGTTTGCATGGGAATGGATTCAGGCACACGCATGGAGCGTTTGATGAACGTAAACAGTTAACAATGTCCTTATGATGTGGGTAGGGCACCTACTACGTTGTCGTAAATATGAGTTAACCAATACTGAGGGGGAGGAACGGTGCCCACTCCTGAAACCGTGTGTTGATGTATTCTTAAACTTGGCATGAAGTAGAGGCATGAACTCAATTCTTAATATCCTTAGTAATGCCGTGTCACATGAACTTCACATTCATTAGCTGTGCCGTAGATTAGCACGAGGGATGTGAAAGTCAGTTAATGAAATCAAACATATGTTCGTGCATGGGGCCACGTATCTTTGTTCATGGTTTACCACTACTGACATCAAAGAGGAAGATGGCGTTGGTGTGATCGTGTGTGATGTCTTCCCAAAGGAGGGATGTCTTATATGACTGGCACTCTGGATATTTTTGTTGGGGTTCGGTGAAGGTGTTAAAATCTAATCTCAGATGAATGGCACCCATTGAGTTTCTTGACAGGCATTGACAATACGATTTATTTTCTCAGGAACGTGTAATAGTACAATTGTATTCAGGCACTACAGAGAGATATCGACGTTGACTTGCTCACCTGGCTTGGGACTGTCGAGTGCAGGCATGAACCAGAGGCATTGGTCCATGCAAATGACGTAGGTCCTACCTTCTACGAAGTTGGGACAGTGACGGACAGCAAAACGTACCACCAGCAATACGCAGTCTAAGATAGAGTAGCCGGATTTTGCCTTAGGCAGTTTTCCACTGAAGAAGAGCAATATCCAGGCTGAGTCATTGACCATCTGCTTGAGTACTATAACAATAGCAAAGTGCCTGGCATCAACAGGAAAAAAGAGATGGGCATATAGCAAAGAAAAAAAGAGCAGCAGCAGTTAATAGTGCATTCTTTGCGCTGCAGAAGGCCTCTTATTGAATGGAACCCTACTTCATGTATTTTGGCTTGCATTTGAGGGAGGCGAGATGGGGCCAAGCGTGAAGGTGATGGCTGCCAGGAACCACTGGTAATAGTTTATCATACCCAAGAATTCTTTGAGCGCTTTGATGGTCGAGAGAATGAGGAAGTTCTGAAAGGCTCTTACCTTCTCTAGGATGAGATGGACT
>NC_090741.1:129787055-129794555 GCF_036898095.1 Palaemon carinicauda | reverse complement strand
AATTAAATTTTTTAGATGTGTTAGTATCTAGAGAGAGAGATGGTTTTGATACCACGCTTTTTAGAAAAAAAGACTTATACTGAATTAGGTTCGAATTTTTATAGCTCTTGTCTTTATAATTTTAAATTAAACTCTATTTTTACTCTTCTCCATAGAGCATTCCTACTTACTTCTAGTTAGGAATGTTTTCATACAGAGGTACTCTATTTATATGAATATTTTAAGAAAAACTGTTTCCCGACTAAATTATTTTTTAAGCATCTTAACAAACTATTAAATAATGAATTGGCTCAGACACAAAAAGTAACAACAGTACCCAAGTTTTCCTTTTATTCATGATAATTCCTTTAGAGTTAGACAGAAGTGTACATAAATCATACAACAACATTTTCCAGCTGTTGCTGTTAACTTAATTCCTAAGAATCCTCTCACAGTTGGCTAGATATTTCATTTTAAAGATCGATTGAGCCCTTTGATGTCCTCTGGTGTAGTTTATCAATATATTTGCCCAAAGTGTAACTCTGGGACTTACGTAGGATCTACCAAGAGGTTGTTGAAGATCAGAATTGATTCTCATAGAGGTGTTAGTTTTCGAACAGGTTGCAAAATATCCAACCCAGAACATTCAAATATTCGCAATCATACTAAAATGTGCAAAATAAATATTGACAATAAAGATTTTAGCATTATAGGGCAAGTATCTAATTCCCACGACTTGCCGATTCAGGAGTCAATTTTGATGAAAAGACTGGTTCCATCGTTAAACACCCAAGCTTCCTCCATTCAATTGTACTTGTTATAGGTTTCTTTGTTTTGTTCTGTAGTTGCCAGTGCCATTCAATTTTTATTTGCGCTAATGCGAGGTTGGTTCCATTTCTGTTTTATGAATATTTTTACTTGAAATTATTATTTTTGTTTTTGTTTACCAATTTTCACTTTATATATATATATATATATATATATATATATATATATATATATATATATATATATATATATATATTACTGTTTCTTAATGTTATATATTTACTTCCTCTTTGCAGCCCTGGAAGATGTGATAATGACGATCACGAAACGTCGGAATTTATAAAAAATGGATATCTAGAACTACCTATTTCCCTGTCCTTTTTGAGAAATGTAAGATACTGGCTGCCGCCACCTTCTCTGATGATATATATATATATATATATATATATATATATATATATATATATATATATATATATATATATATACACATATATATATATATATATATATATATATGTGTATATATATATATATATATATATATATATATATATATATATATATATATATATATATATATATATATATATATATATATATATATATATATATACCTTCAATCGAAGTAATCAGATAACCGAGTCCTTACTGTACAGATAACGTTGGCTCTGAAGAACATATATTATTGTTATAACTATTATTATTATTATTATTATTATTATTATTATTATTATTATTATTATTATTATTAATATTGTTGTTGTTGTTGTTGTTGTTGTTATAACTATTATTATTATTATTATTATTATTATTATTATTATTATTATTATTATTAGCTAAGCTAAAACCCTAGTTAGAGAAGTAGGATGCTATAAGCCCATGGACTTCATTAGGAAAAAATAGCTCAGTAAGGAAACGAAATAAGGAAATATATAAATGATGTGAGAGATAGTGAACAATGAAAATTAAATATTTTAGAAACAGTAACAACATCAAAATATATATTTCTGAAATAAACTATAAAATGACTTATGTTGTTCAACAAAAAAAAGATTCGCCTGAAATTTGGACTTTTTAAAGTTGTACCGATTCAACTACGATAACAGGAAGATTATTCCCTAACTTGGTCCTGCTTGGAATAAAACTTCTAGAATACTCTGTACCATTGAGCCTCATGATGGAGAGGGCCCACTATTAGAATTAACTGCATGTTAGTATTACGAGCATCATGGAACACTCCGGGAATATCTGAATGTAAATGATAATCAGAATTACGAAAAATCACATACAACATGGATAAGAAACTAATTGAACGACTTTGCAAGAGGTTAATAGCTAGATCAGGAATAAGAAATTTGATAGACTATAAGTTCTTGTTCAACAAATTAAGATGAAAATCAGCAGCCAAAGAACAGTTATGAAAAAAAAAATACTCGAAACAGGTAGAATAATGGTATTAAAATTCCTTTTCAGAATAGATTGATCACTGAAAATCGTAACAGACTCTTTCAATAAACATATGTTTGTGCAATTGAAGAAGACACAGACCTCATGTGTTACTCAAAAGTAAATGTGTTGTCGACAAACTCTTAGAATTTCAAAAGAGTCAAACATTGTTAAATAAACGTTATTAATGATGAGATTTCTATTATATGGACCCAATTACCTTTATCTGCTTTCAGTCATACCATGAGTTTTGATAAGATTTGACTTCATGTCACATAATTTGCACCATAAACTAATTCTATCTGGATCTCTATTAAGAGATTCAACAACCCCAGATATACATCCAGGGGATGGAATTAATGCAAAGAGAGTAGCATGATCTGCATGTACAAAAACTCCTTTTCTAGGCCAAACCACCTGTCGTGTGTATATAGTATGAAAAGTAATGGGCCAAAAGCACTATCCTGAGGAACACCAGATATCACATCCCTATACCCATTGTAGTGCCCATCAACAACAACTCCTTGTGATCAATAAACTAAAAATTCAATAATAATGCTAAAACACGACCCACTTACTCCCAACTGTTTGAGTTTGAAAACAAGGGCATCATGATTAACATGGTCAATGACAGCACTAAAATCAAAGCCAATCAAACAAACCTCCTGATCACAATTAGGGTGTTTCTGTACATCATTGGAGATTGAAAGAAGGGCATCACAAGCTCCAAGGCTTTTACGAAAAAATAAATTGCAAACTAGGTAAATCATATGGTCTTATCAGTATTAACTTATGAAGCAGAGACTTGGAGCCTTACTAAAGCCTTAGAACATATCACCATCTCCACCTACGCCTATTGACGCAAAGGGCCTCAGTTACATTTAGCCAGTCGTCTCTATCGTGAGCTTTTAATTCAATACTTCTCCATTCATCATCTCCTACTTCGCTCTTCATAGTCCTCAGCCATATAGGGCTGGATCTTCAAACTCTTCTAATGCGTTGTGGAGCCCAGCTGAACGTTTGGTGAACTAATCTCTCTTGGGGAGTGCGGAGAGCATACCCAACCCATCTCCAATTACCCCTCATTATGATCTCATCCACATATGCCACTCCAGTTGTTTCTCTTATAGTATATTTTCTAATCCTGTCCTGCCATTTATCTCCCATTATACATTTGAGGGCTTTGTTCTCAAAATCTACTAAATATATTGGAGATTGTTTCATTTCATACCATGACTCATGTCCATAGAATATCACCTATCTCACTAAACCGAGATATAGCCTGATTTTTATACGTAATTTCTGGCGATTTCAGCCTCTCATCAATCTTACTCTCCAGTCTCTTGATAATAAGCATACTATAGAGCTATGGAGAGAATAATGATGGTATTTACACTAAGAAAAAGTATAAGAGCAACACGGATTCAGGAACAAACTAGAGTAGAGTATATTTCAACAATATATATATATATATATATATATATATATATATATATATATATATATATATATATATATATATATATATATATATATATATATACATATATATATATATATATATATATATATATATATGTATATATATATATATATATATATATATATATATATATATATATATATATATATATATATATAAAAGGACATGGACATGACATCTAACGAAAATCACAGATAATGGACAGACCTTAAGAATATAGAAATAGGTCCCTAACGCTTGGAAAAAAAGGCAGGTAAGGTAGAGAAGGCAATGGATTGAAACCTAAGAAAATTTGCAGGCGGGGATTGGCAGAAAAAAACCATATTCAGACGCAAATGGAAAGACATGTCTGAGGCCTTTGTTATGCAGTGGACTAGTAACAAATTGTACCAACCGTGTGTCACACAATTGTACATAATTATTTTGTATATATTATGCTTGTATCTGCGCTCTTCCCTCGCACTAAAAACAACATGAATGATCATGTCTCCGGTTTTGCTCTGTAACATTGTCTGTCTCTCGAACAGGTTATGTCCTGTTGCCTTGAGGTTTTGTATATAAAGAAGAGTGTTCCTTAATAAACAACTCAGTTGATTGCATACTGCCTTTGAGTTCACAACCCTCACTCGGCACCGTCACATTGGTGACCCCGGAAGTCGACTCGCTCCCACTGCCTTCCACCCCCACCTCCCTCGCCCCTCCATCGTTGGTACTATGACGGACTCTACTACAGCAGTTGGCGCTGCGGCCGCCCCATTGAAACTTTCACCGTTCGCCAGCGGAGAGGCGTTTGCTTGGTTTCAGCGAGCAGAAGTCCAGTTTCGTATCAGGGGCGTGACTCGCTCAACCACCAAAGCGGATTATGTTCTCGCGGCGATACCCGAGGACACCTTCCCAGAAATATCCGACTGGCTTTGTGAACAAGGAGACACCTCAATAGCGTATGACGCCCTCAAAACATACCTTCTGCAGCAGTACTCGCCGTCGCCAGCCGCCTGTATAGCGAAGCTTTTTCAGCTCTCGCAACAACCGTTGGGGGACCAAAGGGCTTCGCTTGCCCTCAGGGAAATGACCAGTATCGCTTGCCTTCAACCTGCCGCAGACGGCTCTCCTCGTGAGGTGAACCTACTTCGTGCCCTTTGGATACGCCATTTACCCGAACCTGTACCCGCTGCCATACCCGATGTAGATAGTTTACCCATAAAGGCCTTGATGACCAAAGCCGACGCCCTTATGGACAGCCACTTCAAGACCTCCATCAACGCCTCCACCCCTGACGACGAGGATGCCTATTCAACGTCAACCGAAGCTGACATGAATGCCGTAGGACATACACGCCTACCCCGTGACGTGCCGAAGCGGCGACAAAGCCGCCCACCACCCACCAATCGCTCGCGCCCCAACGAACGACTTCTACAGCCACTTACTACCTCCCATCCGCCACAGTTTTGCTACTACCACTTCAGATTCGGGGCAACCGTGAAGAAATGTGCCAAGGATTGTCAGTGGCCAAAAAACGTGTAAGTAGGCCATCGCTTGTGGCGGTGGCCTCCCATGTTTCTAATCTTTTCTTTTTACAGGATGCAGGAACCGGCGTGCGATTTTTGGTAGACACGGGTGCTTGTCATTCTCTTTTGCCAAGGAAACTCTTCAGGGCACGACGTAGTCTGTCTACATCTGCCAACGTCCGCTTGGTAGCTGCCAACGGATCTGCGATACCCACCTACGGTTATGAGAACCTCACATTATCGTTCGGAAACGGTAAATTCATTTGGAAGTTTCTCGTTGCTGACGTCACAATGCCAATCCTCGGTGAGGATTTCCTCTCTCATTTCCACCTTCTGGTCGATGTCGCCCACCGACGATTGGTCAACGCAGACTCGTACTTGTCGACACCTCTTCAACCCGCCCCCTCTAACCTCGTTCTCCACATCAGCGCACCCACGGATGCCTACGCCCACCTCCTCACGTCGTACCCGGAAGTTTTCCGTCCTGAACTTCGCCAAACGCCCACGGTTCCTGCCAAGCACGGTATTTATCACCGTATCAAGCCGATGGGACCCCCAGTCCTCGCAAAATTCAGACGTCTGGCCCTGGAATGATTGGCAGCCGCCAAACAGACGTTCGCCGAAATGGAGGAAATGGGCCTTGCCAAAAGGCCTCCAGCCCATGGTCGTCACCCTTACACATCGTTCTGAAGAAAGACGGCTCCCTCCGTCCGGGCGGGGATTACAGGCGCCTGAACATGCAAACAGAACCGGATCACTACCCCCTCCCAAACATTGCCGACGTGACCTCCTACCTGCACAAAGTGAAGGTTTTCTCTACGCTCGACCTCCTGAAGGGGTATTATCAGGTGCCTATGAACCCAGAAGACATCCCCAAGACTGGTACATACACCCTCAATTACTCCTGTTTCGGCATTCGTAATGCTGGGGCAACGTTTCAACGTCTCATGGATGGCATCTTAGGGGACCTCCCTTTCTGTGTATGTTATGTGGACGACATACTTGTGTTCTCCTCCTCAAAAGAGGAACACCTCCGTCACCTGCGCATCGTCCTCGACCGCCTGCAACAAAACGGCCTTGTAGTCTGGTGTGACAAGTGTACCTTTGGCGCCAACGAAGTGTCGTTCTTAGGGCACCGTATCACTCCTGAAGGAGTCCATCCCCTCCCTGAGAAGGTAGCAGCCGTTCAGAACTTCCCCGCGCCCTCGACCGTCAAAGCTCTGCAGGAATTCTTGGGCATGATCAACTATTATCACCGTTTTCTGCCAGCCATTGCCGCCACTCTTGCTCCCCTCTACGCTTCCCTCAAGGGCAAGCCAAAGGACCTGAAGTGGGGTCCCCTTCAAGAAGCAGCCTTCTGCAATGCAAAGAAGGCCCTATCAACTGCTGTGGCTCTCACTTTTCCTATCCAACATGCCCCTCTCCTTCTCTCCACCGATGCCAGCGACGTCGCTATTGGTGCAGTACTCGAGCAGGTGGTCAAAGGCTCGCCCCGCCCATTGGCCTTCTTCAGCAGAAAACTGTCCAAGGCAGAATTGGGTTATTCTACCTTCGATCGAGAATTGCTGGCGGTGCACTTGGCTGTCCGTCACTTTCGCCATTTCTTAAAAGGTACGCCCTTCGTCATTGGCACAGACCACATGCCTCTGTTGCACGCCTTCACTCGACAGTCTGATGCCTGGTCCGCCCGTCAACGCCGAAATCTCTCCGCCGTGGCTGAATACAATTGCATCCTTCAATACGTCCCTGGGAAAATGAATCCCGTTGCCGATGCCCTGTCAAGAAACACGTTGGCTGCCGTTCAACTGGGATTGGATTACAACGCCCTGGCTGAAGCCCAACGACAGGATCCAGAGTATCAAGCTTGTAGGACATCCTGCACGTCCCTCCGTTGGGAAGATTTTCCCCTCGAAGACTCCAACACCACCCTCCTCTGTGACGTCAGTACTGGTAGACCGCGACCTTGGTTTCCTGCTCCCATGCGCCGACAGGTGTTTGATTTCATTCACGGCCTTTCACATCCTTCGTGCCGTTCTACTGCACAGCTGCTGAAGGCAAAGTTCATTTGGCACGGCATTTCTAAGGATGCTAAGGATTGGGTCCGCAATTGTACTTCTTGCCACACTTCCAAAATACATCGACACACGGATTCAGGAGTGGGCACCTTTCCTCAACCTCAGCGTCGTTTCGCACACATTCACTTCGACGTTGTAGGCCCCCTACCCACATCACAAGGACATCGTTACCTGTTTACCGTTATTGACCACTCCACTCGTTGGCCTGAAGCCATTCCCTTGGAAACTGCAACGTCCG
>NC_090741.1:129777055-129779555 GCF_036898095.1 Palaemon carinicauda | reverse complement strand
GGCGCTGAACAAATAGTTTAGAATTTGGTAATATATCATAACTGTATGCCTTGTGGATTATTTTAAATACGTTTCCCTTTTGACAAAAAGATAATCTTTATGTATAAATACTATATTTTGGTAAATAGGAGCCGTTTAGGACTAAAAGCTTCTTGGTCAGAATTCTTTTAAACTTATTCATTAATTGATCACGTACCTTAGGTATAAATAGAAAATATTTTTAGCAATGCTATCAAATAATAATTATATGGCTATTACAAACACAATATATACACAAACACACACACACACACACACACACACACACACACACAAACATGAAGACCCTCCAATAAGTGGATGTATGCGGATGAACATGCTTACTATCGTAGTTAAATAGATGATTCTTTGTTGGAAACCACA
The DNA here is from genome assembly GCF_036898095.1 of Palaemon carinicauda. Lineage (NCBI taxonomy): Eukaryota > Metazoa > Arthropoda > Malacostraca > Decapoda > Palaemonidae > Palaemon > Palaemon carinicauda. The sequence continues at coordinate 129,779,153 of NC_090741.1, read as the reverse complement.
GCCACTCCAGCTTACTCTGGTCTCACACAGGGTGTCAAACCCAGGAACAAAATTGCATCCCCGTAGATCTTGCACTAATCCTCATTTCTAATGACATCGATGACCTTTCCCTATAACATCTGTGCCATTCATCGATTCAACACTTCATATGGGCACACTATTTCCTTCCATCTCTCATACCTAAATATATATTCCCAGACCTCCAATATAAATTTATGTGTTGGAATGGGGACATTGAAAATCCGTAAATTTTAAATTTGCTTATATATAAATCAATCTATATCTAGACACACATACATATAAATGCATATATATACATACATATTTATATATTTATTTATGCATATATATATATATATATATATATATATATATATATATATATATATATATATATATATATATATATATACAGTATATATACAGTATATATATATATATATATATATATATATATATATATATATATATATATATATATATAGATAGATAAGCATATATATATATATATATATAGATAAGCATATATATATATATATATATATATATATATATATATATGTATATATATATATATATATATATATATATATATATATATATATATATATATATATATATATATATATGTATATCATATATATATATATATATATATATATATATATATATATATACATATATATATATATATTTATATAAATAAATATATATATATATATATATATATATATATATATATATATATATATATATATATGTTTTATCTTAGGTCTTTTCAAGATGTCTATATAGATAATAAAACATTCCTAAAACTACATGAAATTGATGAGGAAATCATTGTTGAGTGAGGAGTTAGACAAGGGGACTACTCTCTTCTTATGTATTTATAGCATGCCTCGAAGTCTAAAAAGAAAATCTATCGATAAAATTTGGAATTAATATAAAAGTTGAATACCTTAAGAACTTGAAATGACATAATTAAATTTAGTGACTTAGGGGAGAAATTGCCATAGATGAGAGAAATATACGACTAAAAATTATTATTATTATTATTATTATTATTATTATTATTATTATTATTATTATTATTATTATTATTATTATTATTTGCTAAGCTATAAACCTATTTAAACAAAAAAAGATGTTATACGCCCAAGGGCTCCAGCATGGAAAAAATTGCCCAGTGAGGAAAGGAAAAAATTGAATAAATAAACCAGACGAAAAGTAATAAACAATGGAAATAAAATATTTAAAGAACAGTAACAACAATAAAACAGATCTTTCATATACAGAATATAAAACGACCCCTATGTCAATTTGTTCAACATAAAAAAATTCACTGCAAGTTTTAACATTTAAACTACCTGATTAGAAAGATCATTAAACAACTTGATCACAGCTGGAACAAAACTTCTCGAATACTGCGTAGTATTGATCCTCATGATGGAGAAGGCCTGACCTAGAATTAACTGCATATCTAATATTACGAACAGGATGATACCGTCCAGGATGATCTGAATGTAAATGATGGTCAGAATAATGAAATATCTCTTACAACGTGTATAACAAACTAATTGCCGTTGCCGGTGTTAATATCAACATCCATAATAAGAAATCTAAAGGACCGTAGGTTCCTGTTCAACAGATTTAGATGAGAATCATCAACCGAAGACAAAAAGGAGAAATATTCGTGAAACAGAGTAGAATGAAAGAATTAAAATACTTCTTCTGAAGAGATTGATCACCAAAAATCTTGAAGGGCATTTTTTGTGCAATTAAGGAGACAAAGACATAATGTTTTCTCAAAAGTAAATTTGCTTTCGAATCACACCTAACATTTCCAAAGAGTTATATAGAGTTAAAAAAACATTATCAATGGTGAGATCCGGATGTAAGCCTATTATTATTATTATTATTATTATTATTATTATTATTATTATTATTATTATTATTATTATTATTATTACTTTCTAAGATATAACTCTAGTTGGAAAAGCAGGATACTATAAGCGAAGGGGCCCCAACAGGGAAAATAGGTCAGTGAGGAAAGGAAACAATGAATAAATTGATATTTTAAGAACAGCAACAACATTGT
>NC_090741.1:129744555-129767055 GCF_036898095.1 Palaemon carinicauda | reverse complement strand
GTCTATGCTGGCTTTCGAAATCCCGAAACGCTTTCTCACCGCTAGGGAGAGAAAATCATGAGCTGCAGGGTCCGGGTTTTCTGTAATGAAGCGCAGACAGTCGACTTCTGGACTCGCTGGGTCAGAACTAGATCTGGTAGCGGTACAAACTTCAGCCGTAGTTCCAATGCCAGGGGGAACCACATGCTGTTCGGCCACTTGTGGGCCACTATTGCCGCTACCCCCTTGAAGGATCTCAGTTTGTTGAGGACCCTCAACAGAAGGTTGTGAGGAGGGAACAGATAATCCTGGACCCTCTGTTCCAGTCGAGGGACATCACGTCCACTGCTTCCGCTAAGGGGTCCTCGTACGGGGACACGTACAGGGGCAACTTGTTGTTGTCTTTCGTGTGCAAAGAGGTCTATCTGCAGTTCTGGGACTTGATTCAGAATGAAGGAGAATGATCCTGCGTCTAAGGACCATTCCGACTCTATCGGTGTGAACCTAGATAGAGCGTCCGCTGTCACATTGCGGACTCCTTGAAGGTGAACTGCCGACAGGTACCACTTCTTCTTTTCCGCCAATCGGAAGAATGCCAACATCACCTGGTTGAGAGGTGGTGACCTCGATCCTTGTCGATTCAAGCATCTCACAACTACCTCGCTGTCCATCACCAACCTTATGTGGATCGAGTGACGCGGGGAGACTTTTTTTAAGGTAAAGAGCACTGCCATAGCTTCTAGAAAGTTTATGTGAAAGGTCTTGAATAGCTTGGACCAAGTCCCCTGGACTTTTTTTCCGATGAGAGTGACCTCCCCATCCCTCCTTCGAGGCGTCTGAGTGAATCGTCACTGACGGGGGAGGTGGCTGAAGAAGAACCGACTTCTTTAGATGTCTGGCTTGGGACCAAGGCCTGAGAAGAGTACGCAGCCGAAGCGGAACTGGTCTTCTCAGATCTCTTCGCGCGTTTGATGCAAAACTTCTCCAAACTCCGGTTGCATCCTTTAGCTGTGCTCTTAGCACTGGGTCTGTCACCGAAGCAAACTGGAGAGAGCCCAGTACCCTCTCCTGTTCGCGTCTTGATATCCTTTCGGAATCTAGAAGTCTCTTGACAGAACCCGCTATCTCCTTCCTTTTCTTCGCCGGGATGGAGAAACGGTGTGACATTAGGTCCCAGTGGATTCCCAGCCACTGGAACTTTTGAGATGGAGAAAGTCGAGACTTTTTTTCTGTTGCTCTTGAAGCCTAGATACTCTAGGAACTGGATCACTTGACTGGAAGCTTGCAAGCATTCTGTCTCGGATGCTGCCCTCACCAACCAGTTGTCCAGGTAGGCTACTACCTGAATTCCCTTTAGGCGTAATTGTTTGAGAGCTACGCTCGCAAGCTTCGTGAAAATCCTTGGGGCTATATTTAGCCCGAATGGCATGGCTCTCAAGGCGTATAGTCTTCGTTGTAGCTTGAACCCTAGGTAGGGGGAGAGTCGACGGTTGATTGGAACGTTCCAATAGGCTTCCGACAAGTCTATGGAGACGGAATATGCCCTCTTGGGCAATAAGGTCCTTATGTGTTGCAGTGTTAGCATCTTGAATTTGCAATTCACTATGAACTTGTTGAGTGGCGACAAGTCCAGAATGACTCTGAGCTTTTCCGAGTCTTTCTTGGGAAGACAAAACAGCCTCCCTTGGAATTTGATGGACTTCACCCTCCGGATCACATTTTTCTCCAACAGTTCTTGAACGTACTCCTCCAGAACGGTGGTGGAGTGTTAGAAAAACCGAGGGCACGGGGGTGGAGTGCTGTACCAGCTCCAGCCCAGTCCGTTCTTGAGTAGGCTGTGGGCCCAGGGATCGAAAGTCCACCGATCCCGAAAATTCTGAAGTCTCCCTCCTACCGGCATCATCTCACTTGGACTGCCGTCCTGAGGTCTTGCCTCCCCGACCGCGATCACCCCTGAATCCCCTTCCCCTTGAGGGGCGCCTAGACGAGCCTCTGGCTGCTCCTCTAGGCTTTGCTCGAAAGGAAGTAGACTGCCCTTCGAACGTTGGGGTGAATGCCGTGGACTGTGTCGACACGGCCTGGGGTACCCACTGAAATGTGGTCGGGGTTTGTGCCACTGAAGGCAATGGCAATTGCAGTTGCTGTTGCTGTTTAAGAGGCTTGGCTGGTCGAGACGGTAGCCTAGTCCTCATAGTCTTCCTCTTTGGTTGAAGATCCTCATCCGGGGAAGACTTTCTTTTGTTAGCCAGGCCCCACTTCTGGAGAAGGTTTCTATTCTCCGTGGCACCCCTGTCAACAACTTCTTTGACCAATTCGGTAGGGAAAAGGTCTTTGCTCCAAATGTTGTAGGAGAATAGTTTCCTTGGCTCTTGCCTCACCGTAGCCGAGGTGAACACGAACTCCCTACAAGCTCTCCTCGCCCTGACGAAGCTATAAAGATCCTTCGTCACTGTGGCCAGATGAGTCTTGGCCACTACCATGAACATTTCATGGACCTTGGGGTCACTTGCCATCGTCTCAAGAGTAGTCTGAAGAGACATTGAGGCAGCCAGTCTTTCTTTTGTCTCGAGCTCTCTCCGCAAAAGAAAGTCAGACAGCTTAGGGAGGTCCTCGCTGAACTGACGTCCGGCAATATCAGCCTCCAACTTCCCAACTGAGAAGGTAAGATGGACGTCCTTCCAGTCTTTGTGGTCCATAGGCAGGGCCAGCGACAAGGGTTTACACTCCTCCAGGGAGTGGCAAGGCTTGCCGGCCTCGACTGCTTTTAGTAGAGCCGCAAACCCTTTCTGTAAAAAGGGGAAGGCTCTAGCAGGAGAGGACACAAAGGAAGGGAGCTTCTTACTCAATGCAGCTACCTTTGAGTTCATGAAGCCCCTCTCTTTCATCGAGGATGAAAGCAAAGCTTGAGCCTTAGCATGGTCCATCACTATGACCTCCTTCGGCTCTGTCTCCTCCTTTGAAGCTGGTTCCTTCCTCAGCCGGACATAACAGTCCGGATATGACCCCTTGCTGGGCAAGAATTCCACCTCATCTAGGGGAACTGAGCCCAACTTATCTGAGAAGACGATCTTTCCAGTCGTCATCGGCATGTGCTCAGCATACCTCCATGGGTTAGCATCTGAGCACAAGGGAAGGTCTTTCACATTGAGCCTTTTCTGGGGCCCATGTGATGCTGCAAGTCTCTGCATCTGCAGTTCCATTTCAGTCGCCTTCTCCTGATTCTCCTTCTGCATTTGTTGGATCATTCCAACAATGGAGGAGAGGGCCTGTCCCAGCTCTACTGGGAGAGCGGCCGATGTTGAGGGAATAGGCTCCGGGATCTGAACCGGAGTAGCCGACACCTCGTCGACCTCTTCCTCTACAACGTCTGGGGCTTGAACTTCATCCTGGGCTTCTGCCAGGAGGTCTTCCTCCAGACGCTCATCCACGTCAGACATCCTGTCATCCAACTGGATGTCTTTCATAGCGACCGCGACTTCAGCATCCACCTGGATCTAATCTTGGGGGATCTCCTCTTGAGGCTGGGGAATCACTGCATCAGCTGATGCCCTAGGGAAAAGATACGCCCTCATCTTCTCACTAGGAAGATAAGGTCCAGAGGTGTTCTTCTGGAAGCCCCTTACCCAGGTACGAAGCTTCTCCCTTGCTATATCCCTTGATTCCGCCGTCCTAGGGGAATCAAAGGCCTCAGTAATCAGGTTAGTGCACATGGTACATACCTGAGGGTCCCAATACTGGAGATCACCCTTGGAGACTGCGCATGCTGCGTGCCTCCTACAAAACTCATGTCCGCAGAGGTTCTTACTGCGGACGTTGCAGAAAACACTTCCGCACTTCGGAGGGTCCTCCTGTAAAGAGAAGAAATTTCTATGAGTATCAAGTGAACTACGTATCACTGGATATGCACAGTATAGCATAACAATTCAGAAAGGAAAGACACACACTTGTGTTTCCTTCACAACCAATTGTTTCAGCCTTCCAGATGATAAAATCGTATGGTTAATCTCTTCTAGAATAACCAATGAAAAGTTTCCAGAGGAAACAGGTGTAGCTCACACCTAAGCAATGATTTTAAAATCCTGGATAATAGACAAGAAAGAACTTACTTTCTTATCTGTAAGGCAACAGCAAAGGGCTGTACAAGACAACACAAAAGTGTTACAACACAAAAGTGTTACAACACACAGTACTGTACCAAAACTTATACTATAGTTTTCTTCTTAGAGTATATGTTATACTGAAGAATACTGGTACAGTATAGAAGGTTATGTGCCGGCCGGCACACACCATAACTAGCTTTAAAGTATACTACTTAACAGGTATAAGGCGGCAGAACGCTGGTTCATGTTACTGCTGGCCGGCAACAGCCAATGTCGGCTACACAGGGTAGCACCCGGCTTCCGGCCACTGCTCCTAGCAACCGGCAGACAAAGGCTGACATTAGCCGGCCGGCAAAGGTAAACAACCGATGCCAGCCAGAAGCAAAAGAACCAGAGGACTACGACTGCCCAGCTGCCGGCCTCATAGGCCGGCAGCCGGGTCGGGTACAGCACTAGAAGAAAACAGAATGGATGCCGGGATAAGAGCGTAAACTACCTCCAAGTCCGGCAATCCGAAAGAGTGCATATAAGGAAGGAGAGAATCTAATTCAGGCTTCCTGACCAATGCCGTCTGGCTCACAGACAGGCACGGATAAGGGACCAAGGGAGGTCCGGGCAGCACTCAAGCAGAAGACCCTTGCCGGCGTGCAGACTCTGCCGGCCGGCAAAGGAATGAGTCAATTCCACATCCTAACCTATCCTAGGTCCAGATGTAGAATGACGTACAGTACTGTAATGGCTAGGCCATTACGGCGATAGAGGGGGAAGGGACAAAAGAGGGTTCTACCAACCTTGCTTTAGTGAAGGATCACCCGCAGCCAAGAAAACTCATCTTAGCCTAAGGGAGATCCAAGGAGGGAGGCCCTCAATACTTGCCAGCTCCCAAAGAACCAAAGCAAGGAAGGTGTTGCTACTCCCAGGGAAAGGATCTTATCCTCCCACCGAGAACAGCAACAAGGACTAGTCTGCTAGATCACAAAAGAAGGAATCATCTCGTACAGAAACCTTCGGTAGTGACCTAAGGAGGCTAAGCCTCCTATGTCTGTGTCAGGCCAGCGAGGGAGACTCTACCCCAACCCAGACAAACACAGACTCAGACTAAAAACTCTCTTGTTTTGTCCCTCTCTGAAACCAGACTTACTGGAACAGGAAGGTACAGTAACACCCCAGTATAGGTTTATCGAAAGTTAGTTCAGATAAACCACTTAGGGATAAGCCCAAGGCTTAAACAGAGGGAAAGGGATTGCATACCTTCTCCGAAGAAAAGAAAGCAACCGGGTATTATGAGAAAGTATACTAAGGCTCCATAAGCAACTTAGCCTAGGCGCCAAGAGAATCGATTACCTAAATCACCGAAACTCACTCGTATACTATCTTGGAAATATTCAACATAATCTTAAATGTATAAAAAACAGCCTAAAGCTTCAATAAAATTTTAATACACTCGGAAAACCAAAATCATGTAGAAAGTACTAGGACCAAACGACTAGGCTACATGGCCTAGCGTAGGCCAGAGTTGGCGAATACTTCGCCAAAATAATACTAAAGCATGAAAGGAAATCTTATGTAACGCTAAATAGCTATAATTTATTAAAGCAAAACAACCGGGAATGTCGCTCTGGCTAACTAAAACTCATACCTAGCGAGCGACAGCGTCCATGATGCCTCCGGTAGGCTACGGCTCTTGTAACAAAGATTAATCCTATTAATCACTTAAAAATTTACCAAGAGCCTACATTTATACATAAAAGAAATGGTACTCAACTTATCAGAGGCCGACGAAGTTGGAGAAGCCATGAAAAGCTGAATAAATCCAAGATTTGCGAGAAACACAGGAAAAAACACAGAGTTGTTAAGCTACGCAAAAAGGAATACAGATGGCGCCAGGATTGGCGCCAGGCACGCTTACGAAACTGGAGAAGAGGGAGCCTTGGGAGCGGCTCCCCCTTTTTCTTTCCCGTTTTCGTTTCTTGCCAATTGACCCCTCGATGTGTTATCTCTGTTTGGGGTGCAGATTGCCATGTGGCGTGTCAAGAATACGTCCTCTGATATGTCGCGATATCCCTTTCATTAGGGATATTCGCTCCAGGAGTTAGAATTCTGGGTACCTTAAGGTAAATTCTCTGGGAATATCGCCGTAGTTGTAATATACCCTAGGAAGCTACCCTATAGGAACTTCCATCAGGACGACATGGGTTGAGCCCAAATATATATATATATATATATATATATATATATATATATATATATATATATATATATATATATATATATATACCGTGTGTTTCTGTATTAAGCCATTTCCTCTAAGGAGATTGCTAGAAAAAATATTCTTAGTTTACCACAATTTCAATCAAGCGTCATTTGGATTATATTTCTCTCTACACCATAAAACGTATTTTATTCCTATGCCCGAGACAATAGATAAATTCTGAGGATGCTATTTTTGAATGAATTTATTAAAGATAAATAGCATGAAAGCTCTTCGAAAGAAAAATGAACGCTGGGACGTAGATGAAAATAGAATTTATTTTTTCTCTGTGAAATATCCTTATTGACAGAAACATAATCACACTTTCTCCGAAATTACTAAAGACCTAATTTGGTATTTGGAAGAAATGTTACTACTTTTGAACGACATATCTCTGGGACAAAATTACGTCAAGGTGATTAAAAAGTTACACATATTAGACTATCCCAACCGGGTGTCATCATTATTGAATAATAGAATACAATAAGAAAAAGAAGGCAGAAAATATCCTTCTTTACAATATATATTGTAATGACCTCTAGCTTAGTTTTTGGGATTGATGATGTCAATAAATAGTGATACAGCAAAACGGATTAGGAGAGATCAAAACCCGTACAATAATGTTATAAAAATTAGAGATTAAAAGTTGTAGTGTTTTATTGAATAATATCTGAAATACCAGGCGTTGCCCGGGTTACTGGAGAAGAGGGAGAGAAAGAAAGACGGTAAAAATGAAAAAAAGACAGGTAAAGATTCCTTTATTTTTGGCCAGTGCACAAACACACATGGTAAAGTTTAAACCAGGCAATCCTGGGGGGGGGGGAGAGATGCCAACATCAAGAGGCACAAAAACATGCATTTGGGTATTAACTTCACTTGCTTTCTTTCATGGAAACATGAAACTCCAATGTTCCTCTTTTATGCTCTTCATTGATTGGGCTTGAAACTTCTACATATATCATTATGTAAATTATTTTGAAGTTAGTATTCTTAAAGATAGTGAGAGAATTGAAAAGAAAAAAATATTCATTTTCATTAACAGAAATATTTAATATTTGTTGCCCAAAATAGGCTTGAGGATTAAAAGTAAATTTATATAGAGACACACATAGAAATTAAACGATATAACCAGTTATAGATTATTTTAGCCTAAACAATTTTGTAACCCTTAGATATTTTGTATAACTCAACAAATGAAATTACACAAAACCAGAATTATTTAGAGCTCTATTAGTAAGCATTGTATATATATATATATATATATATATATATATATATATATATATATATATATATATATATATATATATATATATATATATATATATATATATATATACACATATACCAAAGGCACTTCCCCCAATTTTGGGGGGTAGCCGACAACAACAAGAAACAAAACAAAAAGGGGGACCTCTACTCTCTACGTTCCTCCAGCCTAACCAGGGACTCAGCCGAGTTCAGCTGGTACTGCTAGGGTGCCACAGCCCAACCTCCCACATTTCCACCACAGATGAAGCTTCATACTGCTGAGTCCCCTACTGCTGTTACCTCCGCGGTCATCTAAGGCACCGGAGGAAGCAGCAGGGCCTACCGGAACTGCGTCACAATCACTCGCCATTCATTCCTATTTCTAGCAAGCTATCTTGCCTCTCTCACATCTATCCTCCTATCACCCAGAGCTTTCTTCACACCATCCATCCACCCAAACCTTGGCCTTCCTCTTATACTTCTCCCATCAACTCTTGCATTCATCACCTTCTTTAGCAGACAGCCATTTTCCATTCTCTCAACATGGCCAAACCACCTCAACACATTCATATCCACTCTAGCCGCTAACTTATTTCTTACACCCGTTCTCACCCTCACCACTTCGTTCCTAACCCTATCTACTCGAGATACACCAGCCATACTCCTCAGACACTTCATCTCAAACACATTCAATTTCTGTCTCTCCATCACTTTCATTCCCCACAACTCCGATTCATACATCACAGTTGGTACAATCACTTTCTCATATAGAACTCTATTTACATTCATGCCCAACCCTCTATTTTTTACTACTCCCTTAACTGCCCCCAGCACTTTGCAACCTTCATTCACTCTCTGACGTACATCTGCTTCCACTCCACCATTTGCTGCAACAACAGACCCTAAGTACTTAAACTGATCCACCTCCTCAAGTAACTCTCCATTCAACATGACATTCAACCTTGCACCACCTTCCCTTCTCGTACATCTCATAACCTTACTCTTACCCACATTAACTCTCAACTTCCTTCTCTCATATACCCTTCCAAATTCTGTCACTAGTCGGTCAAGCTTCTCTTCTGTGTCTGCTACCAGTACAGTATCATCCGCAAACAACAACTGATTTACCTCCCATTCATGATCATTCTCGCCTACCAGTTTTAATCCTCATCCAAGCACTCGAGCATTCACCTCTCCCACCACTCCATCAACATACAAGTTAAACAACCACGGCGACATCACACATCCCTGTCTCAGCCCCACTCTCACCGGAAACCAATCGCTCACTTCATTTCCTATTCTAACACATGCTTTACTACCTTTGTAGAAACTTTTCACTGCTTGCAACAACCTTCCACCAACTCCATATAACCTCATCATATTCCACATTGCTTCCCTATCAACTCTATCATATGCTTTCTCCAGATCCATTAACGCAACATACACCTCCTTACCTTTTGCTAAATATTTCTCGCATATCTGCCTAACTGTAAAAATCTGATTCATACAACCCCTACCTCTTCTAAAACCACCCTGTACTTCCAAGATTGCATTCTCTGTTTTATCCTTAATCCTATTAATCAGTACTCTACCATACACTTTTCCAACTACACTCAACAAACTAATACCTCTTGAATTACAACACTCATGCACATCTCCCTTACCCTTATATAGTGGTACAATACATGCACAGACCCAATCTACTGGTACCATTGACAACACAAAACACACATTAAACAATCTCACCAACCATTCAAGTACAGTCACACCCCCTTCCTTCAACATCTCAGCTTTCACACCATCCATACCAGATGCTTTTCCTACTCTCGTTTCATCTAGTGCTGTCCTCACTTCCTCTATTGTAATCTCTCTCTCATTCTCATCTCCCATCACTGGCACCTCAACACCTGGAACAGCAATTATATCTGCCTCCCTATCATCCTCAACATTCAGCAAACTTTCTAAATATTCCTTGCCTCCTCTCCTTTTAACAACCTTCCATTTCCATCTTTCATATATATATATATATATATATATATATATATATATATATATATATATATATATATATATATATATATATATATATGTGTGTGTGTGTGTGTCTGTGTGTGTGTGAAGTTAAGGCAAAAGAAAAGCATATTTGGTTGGTTGTAAATGCGCAGTGCATCCTGCTGTGCATCTATTATGTCAGTGTTTTCATTATAGTAGGGCATCGCTATGCAGTCACGCTTTTCCTGATGGATGAGTTTTCAAAATCCATTCAGACATCACTAAAAGTAGTGGAAGAAGGACAAAATGACATTAGAAGTCGTCTAGAATCTCTAGAAAGTGAAAATTGACATAGTAGTACAAGACCCAATCATGGGTTTGATAGTGATGCGTCTGGGGAAGATGTTTTCGTGCATGACCACCATGGTGGAGCAAAGTTGCCGTCTACAACAAGGAATACCGGCCCTTCTACCTCTAATGGAACAGCCGGAAATATTCTCAGGCTACAGTAGCTAGAGATAATCAGTGTAGTATCCAAGATGAATATCAAGCAATAAAGGACAAAGTGTCTGGTATTAAAATAACACAAGAATTACGTGTTGGTACCTCAAAGTCTGGTATCAAGCGAGATGAATAGGTAACTGCTAATGTTATTGCTAATAGCGTTAAATATGTGGAAACTACTCTTAGATTACTGTGGAATTTAGATGAGCAGGCGTCACAAGATGACATATTAGAGATCTTTAATGTTCAGAAAGGGCATATTGATCATTTACGCCAAGAACATTCGGCATTGGTGGTGTCTGGTCAGTGCGGCCCCAAAACCTTCCAACTGTTAAAAAATTTGTCACTGGGCAAAACTAACCTAGATGACAAACAATTAGATTCATTACTAAAAGCAGTGCAAATAACTAGTAATGATCCAAGTATTAAACCAAAATATAGAGACAATCAGAGAAGGCGCTTCTACAATAACTTCACCAACTACAGTGGGGGATATTACAACAGCAGAGGCCGCGATTACAACAACAATAATTACTACATGAGTAATCAGTCACAAAGTGCTTCCAATTACTCATTAAATAAACATGAAGGCGTAAATAATAATAACACAGAATAATGTTTAATGTAATGTATGTACTTAACTGTGTTGAATAAATTAGGTCTCTTGCTAGTGTTTGCAAGATCGTGTTTGGTTATTTGTCACCAGTGAAGTGAATGACCGCGTTACATTTTTTTTCTTTATTTCTTCTTTTTTTTCTTTTTTCTCAAATTTACTTGATCCCTTTAAGCTTAACTCTTATAGATACTGTGTGTAATGTGTAATTTGGTAAAAAATATACAGTCTTGGGAAAAAATTGGAGCCCCTGAGTACATAATAGGCTAGCTAAAATATGGAGTGACTATACCATTTTTGTCAGAACCAGAATAGTGTGAATTCCCGAACTATACTTCTAGTGTGGAAGAAGAATGTTTTATTGACTCTAAAATAGTGAACTACCTAAATGACGGTTTCATTAGTAAGGTTTCAGAAAAACCCATATGGGCGTCACCTATAGGATGTAATAGAAAGAAAGGAAAAGAAAAATACTGATTGATTAGTGATATGAGATTTTTCAATTAGTTTATTGAAGTACTAAAGACAAGATATGAAGACTTATCATTTTTACCAAACGTTGTAAAGAATGGTGACTCTTAGGCTAGTGTTCATCTGAAAGACTTTTTTCATCATATACTTATTAGACGTGACTTCAGGAAATATTCTGGGTTTAAATAGGGAGACCAATATTATGTTTGAAATGTGTTGAATTTTGGATGTTCTATTGCACCATATATATTTACAAAATTTTGAGGCCAGTTGTGAAGTATCTAAGACAATGCAGCATCAGGTTAATACTTTATGTTGATGACTTCCTGTTATGTGGTCCTAAATCCACACTACTACTAGATACCGAAGTGGTAGTACACACTTACTGACCTTGGTTGGAAAATCAACTTTGAAAAATCCATATTAATTCCCAAGTCTACAATAGAATATTTAGGCCTACTCTTAGAAACTCAAGATAATGGAATACCAATGCTAAAGGTACCTATTATTAAGATTTCTAAAGTTAGGAAAAACATTAAAAGGGTGTTAACTCAAAAGTCAGTGTCTGCTAGAGTTTTGTCAAAAATCGCTGGCCATTGCAATTTTATATGTAAAGCAGCGTTGCCAGGCAGATTAATGCTAAGATATATGTACAAGTTGATCAAACAAAAAAATACATGGGAATCTCGACTAGAACTGGACTCATGTGCCAAGAAAGATCTCTTGTGGTGTTATGAATCATTAGCAAAATGGAATTAGAAAGTAATATTACCCTTAGAAGTCAACTGCCAGCTGGTGACAGACGTATCCCAACCTGGTTGGGGAGGGCATTACAAAGAACAGACAACTCAGGGTTTTTGGGACCTAGAGATGTCTCACCAACACTCCAATGTAAGAGAGTTGATGGCAGTACTTCTAAGTGTAAGAGCCTTTCTTCCCAGTCTAAAAGGAAAAACAATTCAAGTTTTATCAGACAACATCACTACTGTAGCATACATCAATCACAGGGGTGGTTCAGTAGTGGAGTTGGCATAAATTTCGAAGTTAATATGGGCTGAGGCTATAAAAACAATCTAACAATTATTGCTCATCATTTGAGCGGCAAACTAAACACCCAGGCGGATATGTTATCAAGAATGTTGGACAAACACGAGTGGATGTTGTCAAGACCGATGTTCCGGTTTTTGGACTCGATGTGCGGACCTCACACAATAGACAGGTTCACATCTGCGAAATCTACACAGCTACCAATCTACAAAACAAGATTTCTCGACCCAAATGATATGAAGTTGGATGCTCTGTCACAAAAGGATTGGGAAAGAGAGAACAACTTTGTAAATCCACCTATAAGACTTTTAGACAAAGTTCTTTCATTAATAGAGGTCAGAGAGCACATGCTACAGTAATAGCCCCATGGTGGCCAGCTCAGACATGGTTAAAAACTCTAACCCAGTTGTCTATATGTCCACCCGTCAGGGTGTCCAAGAAAGCAATCATTCAACTGGATCCTGCTATACCAGACCCACTGTGAAACAGCAGATGGAAAATGTTTGCGTGGAGAGTTTGTGGAAACAACAGGCACTTCAACAGGGGTGGTCACTTCAAGCAGCCCCAAGACTGAAATTTGGGTGGGCACAGTTACAATAAATAATTATAATATATATCTTGGAAAAATTTAATATTAATGTGATAAACTTGGGGAGGATTTTCCACCTTCCACTTCTAGTGTATTGGCAGAATGTTTAACTATTTCATCTGAGAGTAACAGACCTTCATCAATGCTTAACTGTATATTGTCCTCACTATCTCATGTATATACTGCACATTGCAAAATTGACATTACTAATGATGTGTTTATCAAGCAGTTGGTGTTAAGTATTGTAAAATCAAGTACTAAAAGCCCAAGAATGTTTTCCATTGTTATGCCACTTGATAAATTTTTATATCTTTGAAGAGCCCATATGGTGCTCTTTCTAGCCAAGCTATCACTAATATATTAAATGAATCTATTGCTTTAGTAGGTTTATCTAGGAATGTTTACTCAGCAAAAAGTTTCCGACCTTCAGGTGCTACCAAAGCTAACTCAGCAGGATTTGATCCTAATATGGTACAAAAAGTAGGTAGATGGAAAACCAGTACAGTATTTTTTTTTAACATTATGTACACAGCCATGTTCCAAGAAATTTTACTGATGATTTATTATCTGTTAAAAACTCTACTTCTTAGTTTGAATTTTTAAATAACTCACTATTATGTGCAACTATTCAAAATAATAAAGGTATCTTATTTTGTCATTCATCTTTTTCTTTTGCCAATTAATGTAAGTTTATTAAAGTGAAGTTAAGGCAACAGAAAAATATATTTGGTTTGTTGTAGATGCGCAGTGCATCCTGCTGCGCATCTAATATATTAGTCTGTTCGTAATAGTCTTTTTTGGGCTCAAGCGATGTCGTCGTGATGGAAGTTCCTTATAGTAGCTTCCTAAGGGATATATGTACTACAGTGATATTCCCAGAGAATTTTACCTTTAGGTATGCAGAATTCTAACTCCTGGCGCGAATATCCTTAAAATTTCTCCAAAGGATATCACATAATATCAGCGGACGCATTCTTGACACGCCTCCATAGCAATCTGCACCCCAAACAGCGGTTTGGCTTCGAGGAGGATGTGGCAAAAGGGAGCCGTCCAAAGGCTCTCCCCGCTCTTGTAATACTATTGGGAATACAACAGCGCCATTCCCACGACGGCGATCATTCCTTTTTTTGTAGCGATCTCGCTTGGTGATATTTCCTGGTGATCTGACTTTTCGATCGTTTTACAGGATTATCATTATGCTTTCTCCATCATCTTCCACCTCTGGAAAGTTGAGTATCGGGTCTTTACTATGAGTATATTTTAGCTCCTGTTTCACTATGAAATTAGAGTATTTTATTGTGTTTAAGAGCTAGGCCAGTTACTGGAGGCGCCATGGCGCCGTCAATCGTTAGGCATGTGTTATTTAGATAGCAGAACGACTTCCAGTTTTTAATAGCTTTATTTAATCATTTTAATTATTTAGCTATTTAGGCAATTAATCTTCTAAAGTTTTGATAATGTGCAAAATTTTTGTTTCCCTTTTCTCTGTCGATCGTACAGTTAGAGTTTCGGTGATTTAGGTAACCGAGATTTCGTATAGCCTAGGTAACCTTACCTAGACGTTTTACTATACGTTCAGACTTTCCCCGGTTATCCTCGTGTTTTGTTTACATTCAGTGGAGACTGATACCTCCTATAATGTTATGAAACATTACACGTCTCTTCGGAGACTTAAGGGTAATCTCTTTCCCTCTGAGTGTAGCCTCAGGCTACAACCCTAATAGCCATGCCTTGAATTTTATTCAGACATGGCTAACTTAGGGTTTGTCCTGCCTGTTCCCTTAACCCAGTGGTTCTTAACCTGTGTTCGATCGAACCCCAGGGGTTCGGTGAAGCAGTCTCAGGGGTTCGGCGGAGGTAACGCACCACAAATGATATGAGAGTGGCACTTGCCAAGGTTAAGCCTCTGATTTCTGAAATTGTCTCTGAAAGGCAACTGAAAAAGTCGAATTGATTTGCAATAAGTATTTATTATGTTTCTGTTTTTGTGTGAAGTTCATATTTTGTTGATATATTTAGGTGTAACTTTCTGTTTCTTTTCCTCTTTATTTCATTCATCTCTCTCTCTCTCTCTCTCTCTCTCTCTCTCTCTCTCTCTCTCTCTCTCTCTCTCTCTCTCTCTCTCTATATATATATATATATATATATATATATATATATATATATATATATATATATATATATATATCCAACTAAGAAGGGTTCAATGAGTATACATATGACAATTGCGGGGTTCAGTACCTCTAACAAGGTTAAGAACCTCTGTCTTAACCGTTGGTTGTGGTATACCATCGGGTTTTGGGATTTAGTCAGAATCTCAGAGTATTTAGTCTTATGTCGGTAACCTGCCGGCAGGGCGAATGGGTTGTAGGATACCATCATTCCCCTGCCGGCTAGGTGGCCGGCAATGGAGGTTAGCCCTCATTAGCCACACTTGAAGTTATGGTAGAATACAATCTTCTCCTTGCGACTAAAATACTAGTCCTATGCCACAGTACTCTGGGCTGAAGAGTAATTTTCTTTAGCATAGGATTCGTGACACTGGAACTCTGTTTCTTCTTTGTTGAGAGGAGGCGGGAGTGCCGCCATCCCCTTAACTGTGTCGGCAAAATCTGGGTTGGAGAACTGAGTCTCTCCTGTTCCCTGGGATTCTGCCGATACCGAAACAGAGTTTCTTTTACAGGTGGTAGGATTGACAATTTTTGCCAGTTCCTTTCACACTCGTTACAGGACCCTGTTCCCTACCCCGCTGTCCTCTTTTGATGGCATAGCAATTGTCTTTCTTTAGGCTGGCATCTTGCAACCTTCCTTTGCTGGTAGGTTGCCGGAGCCAGCCAAACTCCCTCTCGAGCCATGTCTTTGGCTGACGGCAGTGCATACTGCCGCCAACCACATCATCTGTCGGCAATTGCCGGCCTAGCCGGCAACTGCCGGCCCAGCCGGCAGCCAAGATGGCTGCCGGCGACCCTGATGGCCGTGAGAGGGAAGTCCCATCTTTTCCCAAGGTTTTTCAGTCCTCCCTTGGACTGCTGCTACAGGTCCTGTTGCCGGGGTACTGCCGGCCAGGCCGGCACAGATAGTGCTGACTCAGTTAGCAGCACGCCGACTGTAATGGTACTGTTGGACTTGCCAGGGTACTGCCGGCCAGGCCGGCACAGATAGTGCTGACTCAGTTAGCAGCATGCCGACTGTAATGGCACTGCTGGACTTGCCGGCCGGCAATGTATCGGCGGTACCTTGTCGGCAATAGTACTGTAGCTGCATGGAAGCCTGAATGGTACATTCTCCCCTTCTATAAGAACCTTCTCTCTGGAAAAAGGCAGTCAAATTAGACTTTTACATCCTCAATTACTGTATACATTCACAGCAAGGAGTAGCTTTTTTTTCCATGCTATCTCTCTCTCTCTAGGTAGCATGCTGGGTATGCCGGCAAGACCTAGCTATGCCGGCTACATGCCGGCTGAACTACTGTATATTTTATACAGGTAGCCAGTATATCTGCATTATAGAATATACTGCAGATAGAAAACTACTATATAGTTTATATTAGTAGTTATTTCCAATATATTTTGGATATCCAACACAGGCATTTGCTGAGACCAATCCTATATTGAATGAATATGATTTCTTCAATATCCTGATTAGAAATCAGTATTAGGATTACCCTACAATAATAATCACATCAAGGCAGGAGTAATACACTCCTAACCTTTAAAGGGTGCAGCCTTTTTCCTTGAGTCTCCCTGATCAGGAAACTCTATATTTTAATATAGTAGGAAGACTACTGCAAATAGGCTGAGTGGGATATACAAATATATGTCTTTATTTTCCTAGTCCAACTGGCTTCATGCTAGATGGACTATACTCTCATATGCTACTATTTAGGCAGCATAATGACTAGACTACAATACATGATGTACAGTAGCCAGTAAATTGCAATATAGACTTACTGCAATTAAAAAACTACAGTACCATGATACAGTAGTATTTTCTGACATACCTTGGGTACCCTTGTACGAGCATTCTGCTGGTACCGTTCATATTCTGATCGAGCATCAGTCATCCTGACCCCACAGTGTTAACATTATTTTGGGACAGTGATTTGATACTTCTCTACCCCTAGGGGTAAGAGTCCTTTTACTTGGAGTTACTCTATAGAGAAATCTCCATGTAGTTAATACTGAGGGGAGGCAACAGCATTTGCTCACAGGGGTACACAAGTATGTATCTCCTACTATCCCTTTATAGCTTAATATCCTAAGCTACTCTATTGTAAAGGACATTTGCATGTTGATTGTCAAGGAGATAATCTATTGTATACTCATTTGGTTTTCCTTTCTTTACAGGAGGAACACCAGATACCTTGTGCTGCAGTCCTCTGCAAGGCCAAGAGTAAGTATTTTTACGGTCATAATACTTGCAGGTTTCATGCCCCCTGCAATATTATTTCCGGATCCCTACATTATTGGAACCCACAGGTTTGCAATATATGTCGGACATTAATGTCCGAAGGTTTTGAAAATCCCAAGTCTACGGAGATTAGGGATACAGCTCAATATAAATTACGCAACTGGGTGAGAGGCGTTTAAAAGATCTCTCCGTGACCTTTCCTACCTAATGATAGGATGCGTAAGCTACTATTTCTGGGAGCAAGTGAGGAAACAGTAGTGCCTCAGGAGCCAACTACATCCTCTGACGGCCAGAAAACCTTTGGGATTGAGGGCAAGAGGTGCCCCAGGATAGAAAAGGAAAATGTTATGTCGGAATTTCCTCCGCCTATGCCGGCTATAGAGCCATCGATGTCAACATCTTCGTCTTCTACCCCTCTATTGGATAATGTGGTACAATTATGTATCCAGCTGAAGAATCAGATAGAGAGCTTTCGTGAACAAAACGAAAAGCAGGAAGTAAAACGCAAGATACAGCCTCGTAAAGCTTTTCTTGTCGCTTCCCAGGGGTCAGTCAAACGACCCTTCAATCAAGACCTACCAACATGCTATATAACCAATCCCTGGAGGTTTGCGGAGCAGATGCCGATTTCAAATGGTAATCTCTACATCTCAGAGAAAATAGATGCTGTTCCTTTGGACAAAATTCAATTTTTGACCAAGCTTTGATGCTTTCCCTAATTGTTGGGTTCGACTGAAGTACGAACCAAAGTCAAGAAAAGGAGCGGAACCAAAGGAGGTCTTGATTCTCGACCATGATAAGGCACAGACTATCCTTTCAGGTAGTCTGAGAAAGGCAGGTTATTCAGAGTTGAAGGTATTCTCACTGAATAACAGACACCCTTCCTTTCTTGCTCCTACTTCACTCTCATTCCCCTTTATGGGGAAGGCATTTACTTCTGTTGCCAAAGCGGTAGGGGAGCGTAAGTCATGTCCCACACTCGATGAGTGCACGCCTTTGTCACCAGCTTTTGCCGGACAGGAAAAGGATTGGAAGGAAGTCCATTTGACATTTTCAGTAGGAAAATTAGACAAAGACATCGCAAGTCGACAATTCAAGGTATGTCTCCCTAAATTGTCTGAGTTGCTCTTGTGTAATGAACATGAGTCAAAGGAGAGACTTGCGACATCCCTTTCTCCACAAAACTACATAGAGTTGTGTTCAACCTACGAAAGTACCCCAGACATGCTCATGGTCATAGCCAAAATGCATATGGCTATCTTGGTGAAGGACCTTTACGCCTTTATGAAGGCCAGGAGAGCATGTAGAGAGTTTTCTGTTCGCTTTTCCTCAGGATCGCAGGACCTTCGATCCTTCGGTCCAAAGACTATTCATGATGAGCCATTGATGGGAAACAGAAATGTCCCTACCATCATTTCCTTACCTTCTCCTACAGTTCAAAACCCTCCTGGAGAAGTATACCTTAGAGCTATAGAGCATACAGGGGGTAAGAAAACTATAGCTCATCGAATTTCAGGGAAGGCCTTTTTTGTGTTCACGAGAAGGACTCAAGATATCAATGAGTCATTCTGAACTTGTCGCCACTCAACAACTTCATAAAATTCAGCAAGTTCTGAATGTTAATCCTTCTGAACATATGGACCTTGTTCTAATTAGGGGTGTTCGTAGTGTTGTCAGACCTGAAAGGTGTCCTTCGGAACCTTCCAGTCAACCAGCCCCCTTCCTCCTATCTAGAATTCATGTTACAGAGAGTAACATTCATCCTAGGAAAGATACGTGTCAGACTCACAGTCCTAAGTATCTTCAAAGGATTGAAGAACTTAGTCACGTCAAAGTCAAACCTAGAAATAGTTCAGGTATTAATATACCTGATCAAGTGGCTGGAGTGGGCAGCACCCGAAGTGTCCGGCCAATGTGCATTCAAAGATATGACCCGGTTTCTAGGACATCACGGATGCAAGATAGGCTTCTAGAAGTCTCGACTTTCTCCAGCTCAGGGGTTTCGATGTTTAAAAAACCATTGAAGCCCTCAGTCACATCAACTCTCCTCTCCTTTGGAAACATAAAAGGAGCTCGTGAGGTCTGTGAAGAGACTCAGGTATTCAGTCAGAATACCAAAACGCCAACAGAAAAAAGAGCTAAACTTTCCCCAGTTCGCTATAGTGACAGACCTGGTGCTAAGGGCACACCGGAAAGATGCGTTAAGAGCTTGGAGAAAACACGCATCAAACTCTTGAAGAGATAAAAAAACACTGAGATCGGTCCCTCTTTAATCACTTCTCTAACAGAAATTAGAGCACGAAAGTCCCAAGACTCTGCTGGTCCTTTCATGGGTGGGGAAGCCCCCTCCACACAGATCAGGCTCCCTACGACTGATCTGGGACACCGAAGCGATAATAAGACGTCACATTCGAACGTCTCATTCAGTCTTGGTGTAGTTACTCATCCCTCTCTTAAGGGGACGGCACCTACCAGCAGTTCATTTACAACTGATCCACGATGTGACGGTGGATACTCTATTTCGATACAAACCGATAGAGTTGGAATGGTCCATGGGCGCAGACATATTCCCTCCCAGATGGGAACAAGTCCCGGAACAGCAATTCGACCTCTTCATCACGAGCGTCTTCAAGAAACTAGCTTGCTATATAGCCCCATACGAAGATCCTCTAGTGGGGCTGATAGACTAGATGAGGCTGGTCTTAGCTCTGACCCTAGGTATATTTCTGAAGATTCAGAAATTAACTGCCTTCGTTTTATCACAGAGAACCCAAACCCTTCATATCATGATTTTCTCGCTCTAGCGGTTAGAAAAAGGTTTGGGATCTCAAAAGGCAATATAGAATTCTTAGAATAATACAAGGCCAAGTCAACTAGAAGACAATATGAGTCTTCCTGGAAAAAGTGGGTTGTGTTTGTCAAAGCAAAAGGACCGAAAGAAATTTCAATAAACCTCTGTTTGTCCTTCTTTGTCCACCTTCATAGCAAAGGTCTGGCAACCAATACGATAAATACGTGCAAGTCAGCCTTGACTAGGCCTCTCCTATATGCCTTTCAAGTGGATCTGGTGAATGAAATCTTTAATAAGATTCCAAAGGCATGTGCTAGGCTCAAGCCCGTGGTACCACCAAAGCCCATCTCTTGGTCTTTGGACAAGGTCTTACATTATGCCTCATCTGTGAACAATGAAGATTGTTCTCTTAAGGATAAGGATCTAACCCAAAAGGTTATTTTTCTGTTCGCTATCGCCTCCGGGGCTAGAGTTAGTTAAATAGTGGCCCTATCCAGAGATGAGGGTCACATTCAGTTCACGAAAGTGGGAGAACTGAATCTATTTCCTGATCCATCCTTTCTCGCTAAAAACGAGCTACCCACTAAGAGGTGGGGTCCCTGGAGAATCTACCCTCAGAAGGAAGATGTCTCTCTATGTCCTGTAGAGTGTCTAAAGGTCTATCTTCCTAGAACTTCAGACTTCAGGGGAGGACAGCTCTTTAAAGGAGAAACTTCTGGATCAAATTTATCCATAAAACAACTAAGGGAGACGCTCACCTACTTTATTCGTAGAGTGGATCCGGAGAGTACTCCCGCAGGTCATGATCCGAGAAGGATTGCTTCATCACTGAACTTCTTTCAGTATATTGACTTTGAGCGCCTTCGTTCATACACTGGATGGAAATCATCCAGAGTGTTTTACAAACACTATGCAAAACAAGTGCATGAACTGAAACACTTCGTAGTGGCGGCAGGTAGTGTATTAAAACCTGCCCCCTAATTACTGTAAAAAACAGTTTTTGGTTTGGGACCTCACATGTCCTCGCACATGTAACGGATGAGACTCATCCAGAGTGTTCTACATACACTATGCTAGACAAATCCATGTTCTGAAGCAATATGTGGTGACGCCAGGTAGAATATTTAACCTGCCGTCTAATTCTACGATAAACAGCTAATTGACTGGGACTGTCAATTAAAGGGAGAAGAGGTCACCCTTCTTAGGTGTGACTTCTT
Organism: Palaemon carinicauda; assembly: GCF_036898095.1. Taxonomy (NCBI): domain Eukaryota; kingdom Metazoa; phylum Arthropoda; class Malacostraca; order Decapoda; family Palaemonidae; genus Palaemon; species Palaemon carinicauda. The sequence goes on along the minus strand of NC_090741.1, from coordinate 129,745,840 downwards.
TTAATTAAGTGTTACCATGATAACACTGGCTCTGTTCAAAATCCCAGGTGTGGAATTATACAGATTGCACTAGTGCCGATGTACAAAGTACACAGTGCAGATAGAAGTAACCAGTACAGGAATTATGAATAGAATTTGTTTTATAATTTTCTTCAGTCTAAGAGTGGCACTCATCATTTCTTCCTTCAAGAAGGAAATATAGTCTCTGTACTTGTTACAGGTATATTCCCATTGTCATACTACATTCATTTAACTGAACATCTTTTAGTCATTTATTAGTAATTAATGTTTATTAGAATGTAGTGCGTCCAACTTCGCCAGACAATTGTATGTATACATGCCAGAGTTCTTCAACTTACCAAAGTAAGTATCCCTCATATTTGTATGCATCAAATAATAGATATAAGAGACACTGATGTTATTTTAGCAAATATACAACTATGAGACTATTTGTATATTCAGTGTGTACTTATGTTTGGTCATACTATGTATGTCCTCAAGATCCCTTTTCTACTGTCTAGAATGATTCTTCCCTGTAGGAGGCAGGAAGCACTATCATTGGTTATGATTAGTGATAGTGATGAATAACGGTAACGACCCTTGTCTCAAGTGGTCCTCATGACCATGGAAAAGGTTGCTATAAGGTTAAGGCACTGATTAAAAATCCACAGATACACTAATGCTCTGGTATGCTTCCATCACGACGACACGGCTTGAGCCCAAAAAACGGATTTTGAGCGAAGCGAGAAATCTATTTTTGGGTGAGATGGCCATGTCGTCCTGATGGACCCATCCATTTCTTCTAAAAGAAAAGATCTTCACAGTATCCCTCCTGTGGTACTGTATCTGTAACACCACGCTCAATGCTACAAGGAATGTCTGCCGTCGTGGGAATGGCGCTGTTGTATTCCCAAAAGTATTTCGAGAGTGGGTAGAGCCTTTGGACGGCTCCCTTTCGCCACATCCTCCTCGAAGCCAAAACGCTGTTTGGGGTGCAGATTGCTATGGAGGCATGTCAAGAATGCGTCCGCTGATATTATGCGATATCCTTTGGAGAAATTTTAAGGATATACGCGCCAGGAGTTAGAATTCTGGATACCTAAAGGTAAAATTCTCTGGGAATATCACTGTAGTACATATATCCCTTAGAAAGCTACTTTAAGGAACTTCCATCAGGACGACATGGCCATCTCACCCAAAAAAAGATTATTTGAGTTATACAGGATATGTTATGTTTATGTACAATTATTGTGCCCATACAATACAGAAACAGATATGTGTAACT
>NC_090741.1:129722295-129734795 GCF_036898095.1 Palaemon carinicauda | reverse complement strand
TATTATTATTATTATTATTATTTGCTAAGCTATAAACCTATTTAAACAAAAAGAGATGCTATAGGCCCAAGGGCTCCAGCATGGAAAAAATAGCCCAGTGAGGAAAGGAAATAAATGAATAAATAAACTAGATGAAAAGTAATAAACAATGGAAATAAAATATTTGAAGAACAGTAACAACAATAAAACAGATCTTTCATATACAAAATATAAAACGACCCCTATGTCAATTTGTTCAACATAAAAAAATTCACTGCAAGTTTGAACATTTAAACTACCTGATTTGAAAGATCATTAAACAACTTGATTAAAGCTGGAACAAAACTTCTCGAATACTGCGTAGTATTGATCCTCATGATGGAGAAGGCCTGACCTAGAATTAACTGCTTATCTAGTATTGCGAACAGGATGATACCGTACAGGTTGATCTGAATGTAAATGAAGGTCAGAATAATGAAATAGAATTAAAGAATTAAAATACTTCTTCTGAATAGATTGATCACCAAAAATCTTGAAGGACATTTTTTGTGTAATTAAGGAGACAAAGACATAATGTTTTTCTCAAAAGTAAATTTGCTTTCGAATCACACCTAACATTTCAAAAGAGTTATATAGAGTTAAAAAAACATCAATGGTGAGATCCGGATGTAAGCCTATAATTATTATTATTATTATTATTATTATTATTATTATTATTATTATTATTATTACTTTCTAAGCTATAACCCTAGTTGGAAAAGCAGGATACTATAAGCGAAGGGGCCCCAACAGGGAAAATAGGTCAGTGAGGAAAGGAAACAAGGATAAATTGATATTTTAAGGACAGCAACAACATTGAAATAGATATTTGTATATAAATTATAAAAACTTTAGAAAAAAAAGAGAAAGAGATATTAGGTAGAATAGTGTGCCCAAAAGTACCCTCAAGCAAGAGAACTCTAATCCAAGACAGTGGAAGACCATGGTACAGAGGCTATGCACTACCTATGACTAGAGAACAATGGTTTGATTTTGGAATGTCCTTCTCCTAGAAGAGCTATTTACCATAGTTAAAGAGTCTCTTTTACCCTTACTAAGAGGAAAGTAGCCAATGAACTATTACAATGCACTAGTTACCCTTTTGGTTGAAAAAGAATTGTTTGGTATTCTCCGTGTTTTCATGTGTGTGACAGCAGAGGAGAATCTGTAAAGAATATGCCAGACTATTCGGTAAATGTGTATGCAAAATGTAAGTGAACAGTAACCAGTGAGAAGGATCCAATGTAGTACTGTCTGGCCAGTCAAATGACCCCATAACTCTCTAGCAATAGTAATTCAATGGGTGGCTGGGTCCCTGGAACTATCTTATTCAAATCCACTGGGTTTACTCTTATAAGTCACGAATCATATACCCAATAAAATAGGACTTAAACATCACAAGTCTCTTCTACACTTTCCTAGTAACAATTAGTCTAAAATGGTGAGAGCATAGAATTTCTGAACCGATTTCGTGCCATTTCTTTACTTCACATTGGAAGTAATTACATCTGAAATGGATATCCAAATATTACTTTAAATTTTACATGAAAATCCTAATCAAGTGTATTTTCGTTTATCATAAAGGAGAAATCAACAGAATTAATAATTTCATATATCTGAGACTTCATTCACATTTTAGCTAGAATCAAATGTGTTTTAGGTGATTCTATGACAACATATAGGTAATCTTTTAACCATAACAATCTTGATTCAAAACCCGTGAGGAATATTCTTCATCATAAAAATATTTGGAATGCCCTTTTTTTCATCTTTGGTAATAGGAAATACTGAGATTACTTGGCCTTACCCTTTTCTGATCAACATATATGAACGATCCATTACCATAACATGTCATGAATATCGTTTCTCTAAGTCTATTCCCACAGTCATAGGAACGTTTATGAAGGTCTGATACCTATAAGTTGTTATAGGCAACATTTATCAAGGCCCCATTCCCAAAGTTTGTTATAAGCAACGTTGGCGAATGTCCATTTTTCATAGTTTGTCATATTCAACTTTGGTGAATGTCCCATTTCCAGAGGTTGTTCTAGCTAAAACTGCTTTTAAAGGTATAATTTCCTAGGTCTAGGGTGGTTAACGATGTGCAGGAACCATTCACAAGGGCTGTTATGGACAAAGTTTGTTACGGTCCCTTTCAATAGAATGTTTTGCCAGAATTTATGAAAGATATATTCTCAGAGGCTTTCATTGTCTTCTTCTGTTAGGGTTCCAATCGCATGGACTTTCATGACTAATGTTCATGAAAATTCCATTCCCCTAGGCTGTTATTACCAATGTTCATTATGATATTAATGAAAGCCTATTAAAATGTGACATTCAGTAACTTTGCAATGAATGCAAAGTTTGTAAATGTCATATTTTCCTAGGCTCTCATTAATATCATTTAATGAGACGGAATTCCATAGTGCCACATAAATCAAAGGCTCCTATTGCAAAAAGCTGCCAATTGTATGTTGCTAATGTTTATGAGGTCCCGGTTGTCTTAGGAAGTTATTGCTAACATTTATAAAGGTCACAAGTCCATAAGATGTTTTTACCAGCAATTATAGAGGTCCTATTCTCAATGGTTACCGTCACCAAACTTTACTGTGCGTAGGTCACATTACCATAGGACATACTTGCCATCATTTATAAATTTCCATTCACAGTTTTGTTCGATTTCAGCGCATATGAATGTCTCAAACCCTTGAGTTTTAACTATCAATGTTTATGAATGTTCCATTCCCATATATATTTTCATTGTCAATGCTTAAGAAGGTCCTATATCTGTGACCATTTATGAATAACGTTTACATTGTCCCTATTCGGATAAGATGCTTTTACCAACATTTATGCAAGTTGTTACACATTGGTTACTGAGTAGATCCCAAAAATACTGAAAACTACAGCTCTACCTCTAAGTTATTCTACTGCTAAAAATGGCTCAGCAGGATAAGGCAGATCATGTGATGCTCGTAAAATATATCCTGATCTTAAAAATTCTTGTCCCATGATAACTGGCACTTTAAAACTAACACCTATATCAACATTTAACAAGATGGCACAAGCATCTGCAGGGTAACTCATACAAATACAAATACAATCCAACCAACCGCACATCCCAACCCAAACCTAATCCCTCCAGACATGCCATTCCTGAACTTCCTTCTCCTCTAATTCCTCTCCTAGCACCAGAACCTCAACGCCCTCCCAGACCTCCTCCAAAGTCAAAACGATTCCCTTCCCACTCCCTCTACGCCTTCATCACTAAGATTTACATATCCTCCCATCCCTTCCACTTCCTCCCAGCAGAACCGACCACAACCTTCCTCATCCTCCTCCGCACCTGTAACCCACACACCCAGCACCTCCAAATTCTTAAGTGGGTTTCCTAGCCTCCCTATTCCTTCTGTCAGAAGCCTTTCGTGTGCCTCACACCCCTCCACTCCCTTAGCACCACTCGTCACTGAATGGAACGATTATGACCCCATCAATTGTTCCATGGAGGCCTTTATAGACGCCATCTCTAACGTACTCTGTAATTTTTTAAAGTCTCAAAAGATTAATTTCTCTTAAAAGTCCCTTGATGATTTCATTTTTGCTAACTCCGCCAAGGAACTTCATGCTCTAGTCTCTTCATAGTCCCTCCGGCAAACGACCCTGACACAACCAAACACAACAACTAAGATACTCGCAGCAACACTAAAGAGAAAGTACTCCAATGGAATGCCTGCAGACTCAGAAACAAGTTCGTCTTCCTACAATCCCAAACTTCAGTGCAAAATCCAGACATCATTGTGCTGAAAGTACCCTTGTTAAACGAGAATACACCATTCTCATTTTCAGGATACGCAGTGTACACCACGTATCTAACACCAACGACGGGAGGATTAACTACTCTCATCAAGAATAGCATCCCCTCAAAAAGAGTACAAAGCATCGACTGTGGGACAGAGGCAGAGATACTCAGTGGTCAGATATCTCTGCTAGCCACAACCCTCACAGTCCACAATATCTAAAAATCTCAAGCCAAAAGCATTAAAGCAGAAGGGCTCTTTGCTGCTGCCTCTGATGATGACACAATCATTGTGGGTGACTTCAACACTCACCACCCATTTTTATACTCAATATCAGCAACAAATCAGACAGGCAGACACTTGCATGCCCTACAGCAAGAATATCGGGACGTAACATTGCTTAACAGTGTGACAGAAGCAACCAATCTAAGGGGTGGTCGTCTAGACCTCACCCTCCTATCTACCACCATCCAAAGGGGTGTTAAATGGCGACTGCATCCTGTGCTAAAAAGTGATCCCCTTGCCATAGAAATTGAACTCGAATTTGAGAAATACCCTCCTCCTCCTCCGCCCCCAAAAATGTGGAGCCCAGACCTTACAAACTGGTCAAGATTTGAGACAGCTATGACAGAAGGGGCTTGGGAATACATCAAGAACCCTCACAATGAAATTTCCACCCTGTCACTTGACTTGAACAAGCAACTAGATGCTGCCGCCAGTATATTCATGCCTCAGAAATAGCATTCTGGAACAAATCACGCCGATACCTGGTACTACAACAGTCGCATCAAAGAAATGAATGCAAGAATCAACCAAATAAGAAAGCTCTTCAAAAGATAGAGAACTGATGAACTTCATGATCAACTAGTGGAAATCACCAAACATTCCCTACAGGTAACACTGGAAGTGAAAATAGACAAATGGTATTCATGGTGCCACAAAATCAACTTCAACACATCCTTAGCAAAGATATGGGGTTGGTTCAACAAGATCTCTGGGAAATACAGTACACCCAGAGTCACCCACCCAGACCCACTAACAGAAGCAAATAGAATTACTAGTAACTTTGCCGACCTAGCCAAAAGCGCAAATCTTCCTCTGCTAACCATAAACCGGCAGAGAGTACTACTGCCAATCAGGAATAACCTTATAAAAGACGCCTGCAACTTGAAAGATGACACCGACAATCCCTACACCATGGAAGAACTCAACACGACTCTTGCAAAAGGCAAAATGGACACTTCCCCTGGAGCCGACTTGATCACATACAGTATGCTAAGGAACATGGGAAGCCCCAGGAAGTTGGTGTACTTACACTCAATCAACAGAACACACAGAGAAACACTCCACCTAATAACAATGAACCAAAAGGACACAAAACTCATCCCAAAACCCAAAGAACCAGACACCTACCGACCCATAGCTTTAATTAGCTGCACCAAGAAAGTAGCTGAACAAATGTTACTCAACAGACTCCAATGGAAAATCGGCCCAATACATCATTGCCTGTATAACTACAGGAAAGGCATAGGAACTCAAGAATGCATAACTGATGTTCTTATAACAATCAACGACCAAAAAGCCTTTGTCATCTTTCTCGATCTTGTGAAAGCATTTGAGCTAGCCACTCTCCAGCCATCCTCTTCACACTTGTTGAAAAAAGAGTGAAAGCACATCTACTTGCACGAACTTGGAACTACAAACTGAACTGAGAGGCCAGAGTCAACTTTCAAGGAAAAACCTCAGAATTCATCCCACTAGAAAATAAAACGCCACAAGGGGACATACTAAACCCCTATATGTTCAAACTACTTATGGAGAATGTAGCTACTCTAGACCTCCCAAACGGAGTGGAAATCTTCATTTACGCCAATGCCATATGCATCATCTGCCCATATAAAGCACACACTCGAAAAAAACCCACAAAAGGCACTGGACATGATTCAGGCTAAATGCAATGACCTTGGCCTAAAGATCAACACTAACAAGACCAAAATCATGGCCATAAAATACCCACAAAACCCTCAGAGCTTCACTCTGATGGGTGAAACCATTGAATGGATAAGTCAATTCCTGCCGGCCAATGAAGTAACCCACCTCGGAGAGAAAATAAAAATTTGTCTCTCTGCCATGAAACGAATGACCTCCCTCAAACAAGGAGTATCAAACAGCCTACCCTAATTTCAAATCGCCTATGCAGCACCCACGCTCACCTCACTGACTGATACTCTAAAAGCATCATTAAAAATGGTACAAAATAATTCCATGAGACTCATCAGCAACTCTCCAATGCGGACCAGACTCTGCTTGCTAAGAGCTGAAACTAGTTTAATTCCCCTTTCAGCCAGGATCAACATCAGAAACTATAGTATAAGTTAATCATCGCAGACAGAGACTCCCCTCTCAAGAATAAACTTAAAAGACTTCTCCCTCTTGTGGAATAGATAGATCCGCCAAATTCTCATGCAAAGAACTCTGTTGGACACACTTGGAAGAACGTAAATGCAAAATGAAGCCTATAAGACCAAGGGGCAACAAAAGCACGATGGCTACAGCACTCCTTCCCCGTGGTCTCAGGACCCCATACAGTACAACTTCACTATCCTTCCAGCAGCAAGCAAAGCTCTCTGCATACCAGATGAACTCACAGAAGCAGCTAAAATTGCAATAAGCAACACCCTATCTCCCAACATCTACTATACTGATGGATCACTTGACCATGACATCCCTGCAGCAGCCGCTGCAGTCGTCTCTCCATCAGGTTACAGAGAAAATTGGAGGATTTCAAACCACGCCTCCACGCTACACACCGAGCTAGTGGCAATTGCCAAAGCCTTAGAACACTCTGCTAATCTACAAGAAGGAAACAACAATTCACACAAATTCTAGAGGAGCCATTCTGGCTCTCAGCAACAAAGAACCTACTGAAAATGTTTACCTTATTACAGCATCACAGTACTTAGCCTTAACCCCCCAGAGCAACAACACACAAGTAACCCTGAATTGGATTCCAAGACACACTGGAATCACTGGCAATGATAAAGCCGATTACCCAGCCAAATCTGCCCTAATGTGCCAGACTATAAGCATCATTCTTCAACCTTTACTGAAAACCATCAAGAATCGAATGACAGCCTTTTGCAATATCCAAAAGACTAGCGAAGTAAGGCAAGACTTCCTTGATGGACCAAGATCAGCAAACTAATATATCAAAGCAACAAATCCAGTACCATATCCAATTGCAAGAGAAATACCCCGTCAAGTCACAGTTATTATTTGCAGACTGCGACTGGGGTATCTGCTACTGGCAAATCATCACAGACAATGACAAGGACCCAGAAGCACAGCAGAGACCAGAAAGACCGTGTAGCTACCGCGAGCAAGCAACCGATGAACCTCTGTAGCATTAAATATAGCACTGTCAAGAAACAAGCCTACTCAGACAGGAATGTAACCCAAATAATCCTGTACCTGTGACACCAATAGTTAAACACATAATTGCCAATATTGATGCCTTCTCAGCCTTTCCCGCAGCCATCCTGCACCGAGATAACATAGTAACAGCACAAGTTTAAGATCTAAGCAACCCTTTAACCTCTTTTTAGCTCTTCTTCCACTTGCAATCTCTCTTAGATCTTTTAAGTTCAGGTATCCCTCTCAACCAAGCAGCACATAGACATCTCACTGACCACAATGATAAGTAAAATTTGATTTTCATTTTTGTTTTAGTATTTTCAGGTACAGGAATGTTTATTCCACCCTTTCTCTACTACTCACAGCTGCTAGAAAACTCTCTTTTTTTTCCTCTCTCTACTCAGCTGAAACTTCAAGCTATTACTCACAAAGGAAGTTTTTTACTTCTCATATACCAATATCTTCAACTAAACCTTTCTAAACTCCTTCCCAAGCTCTTCTACTCATCGTGACTTACTGCTATACTTCTTTCTCTCTAACTAAACGACAGGAACCAGTGGGCTCTCTTGGGGAGGTTACCTCCTCCCCTCCGTCACCTTCTTCATCTTCCAAAAAGATTCATGGGCGCCTCTAAAATAAGCAAAGAAACCCTTGCTTATTATCAGCCCTTACCCACATCCTATCCTGAAAACTACCAACAAATAAAAGTTGCTGATCATCTCACAACCAAATAACCAACTCCCCTCAAAAAATCCCAACAAAACACCTACGGGCTGCAAATGTGCAAGAGCCCGTGCCTGGCCACAAGGGCCAGGCAATCTCCAACAAAAACAAAAGAGTTATGGGCCAGTAAATTATATGAAACTTTTTTTTTTTTTCTTTTACAGTGACTCATTAAGTAGACTGAAGTCCAGTAAAAGCTTCATGATAATTGATATTTAGATCCTTTGCAGTCAGCAAACCACATAATTGAAAAATGAAGAGAATGGTGTAATTCCATATCAAAAGATGCTATCCAAAGCCCAATTGAGCAACTTTCAAATAGAATGAGCCTTCTTATGAAAGACTTGGTAAAAATTAATAGAGCAAGAATCAGAGTAGGCAAGACTGGAAGTTATACCTACAAATAGGGACTCTCGCTAACCAGTTAGTGTCCATGTTGCCATCCATTGCAAATAGTATTGCATTTCCTTAGCGATTGTCAAGTGAGACCCATCTGTAGAGACAAATGACCTACTGGACACTAACAGAGCTAGTAAACAATGGATCCCACACTGGTGCGTTAAGATATAATAATGATAGTCTCAATAGCATAGGTAAGGTACTCACTGACTATGTTTGTGACTTCCATTCCCCCATGGCTGCCATAGCTAGTGTTATTGAATGTTTCATGACGATTGTCTTTTATTAGCAACGTTTATGAAGATCCCACTCCAATCAGTGGTTATTATCAAACTTTTTTTTAGGTGCCGTCTCATAGGCTACCACTCACGGATTTCATGGCACTCCTATTTACATTATCTACTATTACCAACGTCAAGGCTGTGAATGGCTGAGATTCTTTAGTACTGTTTCCTCAGGCTATTATCGCTCTCCTCTATGAACCTCCCATTCCTATAAATTGTCATAATCAGTAATTGTGAAGGACATCTTCTTACAAATTATCTGTAACCATATATGCTATTTTTCCATTTCCATAAGCATTTATTGCAAACATATATGATAGTACCCTTCCTGTATGTCACGTTTATTAGTTTTCATGAATGTCTCACTCGAGAAGGCTATCATTATCGATTTATCTTAATATCTCAGCCACATAAGATTTCATAGTCAATGTTTTTAAGTACCTCATCCTTAGAGCCGCTCATTGCCCTTGCTTGTGAAGGTTCCTTTTTTAAAGGGTTTCATTGTCAACGTGGAAAAAACCCTATTCTGTTATACTGCTATTGCCAATGTTTATGAAGTTTTTATTCCTATAAGCTATCATTTCCAATTTTTATGAAGCTCTCCATAAACAAGACAATCATTACCGATGCCTATGAAATTTTCTTTACCATATGTTTTAGCATACATCATTCCCCTTGGCTGTTATTAGCAATGTTTGAAAGGGTACCATTACTATTGGCTCCTATTTTAAATATTAGCAAGGTTATATCAACGGCTGATATCAATGTGTTTATGAAAGCCTCATTACTCGAGACTGATATTACCTATGTTTATATCACTTTTATTTAAAAAAAAATTATTGCTCACATTTATTAGGGATCCATTCCCAATAGTTGTCATCGCTAAAGTTCAAGGTGACATTTTTACAAGGAGCCCTCACAAATGCGTATGAAAGTCCCATTAGTATATATCACCATTGATGATATCTTCAAAGGTCTTATATGCAAAAGTTTTCTTCACCAACAGTTATAATGGATCAATTACCATAATCTGTCATTGACAACGTTTATGAAGGTACGACTACTAGAAGTTGTCAATGCAAATATTATTGCAAGTCACTTTTTCCATAATCTCTAATTCCCAATGTCATATAAAAAATCATGATGGCACCCTTCCTTTAGGCTCTAATTGCCAACATATATGAAGATTCCATTCCCTCGGCCTCTCAAAGCCAACATTTTTAAAGTTCTAATTTTATTGAAAACTACGGGATAATATTATATCAACTTATTTAACCTAACCTTATTTCTAACTTTTATTAGGATCCCATTCCCATAGTTAAAGTATTATTATCAATATTTGAAAACTACCATTACTATAAGATCTCATTGCCAACTTATATAATGTTCCATTTCCATAGGATCACAATACCAGCGTTGTTTGAGGGTCCCTTTCTTTTAGGTTCTCATTGCTCACTTTGCCATTAAATTCAGAAACTAGACGGTGGTTAAGAAATTACTGGCAACGTTCATCACATTGATCATCTTCTTTCAAGACAGGGAAAGGTTTTGCATTATGCTCAAAGCACCAAATGGGGATGAAATCTCTTGTTACTCTAATTACGTTTGAAAAACATATTATATAAATGAGTAACAACCGTGAATATAATGCAGTAAATAAAGGTACAAAATTTTATTTACTCTAAGCATTTCCACCATAGCTTGATTTTATTTAGGAAGTTACTATAACCATAATATGGTAATCTGACATAAAATAACTATTTCTCTAAACATAGAATAAGGACATAGAGTTGAATGGCAAATCAAAAAAATTAGATTATCCATAGCTGATGTCATCATTCTTAAATAGAAAAAAAAGGATAGTAAAAAAAATGAATATATGAATATATGAATAAAATAAAAACTGAAGAAAAATAAATAGAAATAATAAAGAAAAATGGATAATATGCCATAAAAATGTCAGAAACCTGCTACATATTTCCTCCGATAATTTCGACCTACAAAAGTAAATAAACTTAATTTGAAATAACACTAAAAAGAGAAAGAAGAAATCTTTCACTGGATATGAGATATATAATTAAAGATGAAACTTAAGAAAAATTAAAAACCCTTGAGTAATTTCTCCTTGTTTATGAAAATAAAACAACACTCTAACTGTTTCTCTAATAATTTCGAGTTTCTTTTCCAATTAACTCACTATTGTTAATCATCAGAAAAAAAGTGAAGGTTTTAATGAGAAACAAATAAGCATCCTCACTCTAAAATGAAATAACGGCTGAAAAAAAAATCCAAAGAAAATCTTATGGGTGTACTAAAGAGCAAATAATGATGCAGACATAAACGTAATTGGAAATTTGTTATTTTGTTTAATAGTAGATCATCCAAAAATATTTCATATAAATTTAAATAGAAAGCTAATACTGGTAGGAATACTATAATGACAACAGTTACTGATGTAGCTTTCCTAGGTTAATTTTTTTTTTTTATAGAATATTAACAAGCCGTGTTTAATAAATTTTTTCTTCACTTAAATGATATTTTTCTTTTTAATAATATCCTATAAATAATGTGCTGACAATTTAATCAATAAATACGTAGAGATAAATTAACTCACTAGATAAATGTTTATCAAAGTAATTAAAATTGAAGATTTTTTGGTTTCATTTAGTTAACAATTGTTTATGAAATTCTTGATGGTAGATATTGAAGGTAATTATCTCTATTCAAAACACATGATGTTTTGCATATGAAAAAAAGGTCTAGTGGAAATATGCTATCTTTCTATTTTAATAATAACCATGCAAATGGTAGTATGGTATGACATTAGGCATTAGAAGGGAGATTTAGACATTTTCAAGGTAGCTATGCTTATCATAAATGAATATTCAACAGTATTAAAAGACAGAAACATGCTGGAAGATCACTTAACAGCAGTAAGCGTCATTAACATGTTCAAGAAGATTCCCCACATTCCAAGGAATGAGAGAGAGAGAGAGAGAGAGAGAGAGAGAGAGAGAGAGAGAGAGAGAGAGAGAGAGAGAGAGAGAGAGAGAGAATAATAACCTGGAATGAAATCATAAATGAGAGATAACATTGTCACCTTTAGATTTTTTGTAGCCGTTACCTTGTTAGTTATATACACCTATACACACATGCATATATATATATATATATATATATATATATATATATATATATATATATATATATATATATATATGTATGTATATATATATATATATATATATATATATATATATATATATACACATATATATATATATATATATATATATATATATATATATATATATATATATATATACACATATATATATATATATATATATATATATATATACATATATATATATATATATATATACAAACACATATATATATATATATATATATATATATATATATATATATATATATATATATATATGCATATATATATATATATATATATATATATATATATATATATATATATATATATATATATAAATATATGTCCCTTGTCAACGGCTAATGAGACATCAGAACATGGTTTTTTTTTCACTTTATGACAAAAGGTTTGTGAATACACTGGCTTCAGCAAACACTCTCAGGTGAGTGCCTTGTCTGAAAGAACGCAAAAAGGCAATTGACTACTCCTCGCTATCAAGTTGCAATCTTCCTACAACAACATGCTGAATTATAGATTTTGTGGAATTCTCATGATTATAGACTCCATTTACCTTGATCGACAACACATATCTTCTTACAAGGATTAGGACATTACCCTGCCACCAAAAGATCCTCACTACGGGAGGAGGTGCACACTCTCCCTCACTAGCCTATGATATATGGAGGACCTTCC
>NC_090741.1:129699795-129704795 GCF_036898095.1 Palaemon carinicauda | reverse complement strand
AATTAATCGTCCCAATTAAGACCACTGTTCCTCGCAGAGTTAAACAGTAGGGTTAACACCGCGACCCACTGCTACCACAGATCTCTTTTAGTTCCTCTACTTGCTTCGCATAGTGGCAAAAGAACATTCTGGAAGACTTCCAGCCAGTGTATGAACGGAGATGTTCAAAATCCATACAATTAAAGAAATTTAAGGATGAGGCAACTTTCCTCGGATCGTGACCTGCGGGTGTATTGTCAGGATCCGCTCTGCGAATAAAATATGTGATTTTCGCTCTGAGTTGATTCAGAGATAAATTTGAGCCTGATGTTTCTCCCCTGAATAGTTGACCACCCTTGAAGTCTGAAGTTCTATGAAGATAGACCTTTAGGCATTCTACTGGACATAGAGATGCATCTTCTTTCAGAGGGCAGATTCTCCAGGGACCCCACCTGTTGGTGGGTAACTCATTCTTGGCGAGAAACGTAGGATCCGGAAACAGGTTCAGTTCTCCCCCATCCAGGAACTGAACACGACCTGCCTCTCTCGAGAGGCTACAATCTCACCAACCTTGGCCCCGGACGCGAGTGCAAAATAGGAAAATAACTTTTTGTGTCAAATCCTTTAACGCACATTCTTCATTGCTCAACAGAGAAGCGAAATGAAGAACTTGTCTAAAGACAATGAAATGAGCTTTGGAGGTGCTGAAGGTCTGAGCCTAGCACAGGCTTTCGGGACTTTATTAAAGATCTCGTTACCTAGGTCGACCTGGAAGGCATATAGAATGGGTCTTGTCAAAGCAGACTTACACGCTGAAATCGTGTTCGCTGCCAATCCTTGACCATGGAGGTGGAGAAGAAGGATAAGCAGAAGTCTGTCAAGATCTCCTGCGGATTCTTCGCCTTGACAAAAGGCCACCCATTTTCTCCAAGATGACTCATATTGCCTTCTAGTAGATTTGCACTTATATTCCTCAAGGAAGTCTATACTGGCTTTCGAAATCCCGAAACGCTTTCTCACCGCTAGGGAGAGAAAATCATGAGCTGCAGGGTCCGGGTTTTCTGTAATGAAGCGCAGACAGTTGACTTCTGGACGCGCTGGGTCAGAACTGGATCTGGTAGTGGTACAAACTTCAGCTACAGTTCCAATGCCAGGAGGAACCACACGCTGTTCGGCCACTTGTGGGCCACTATTGCCGCTACCCCTTGAAGGATCTCAGTTTGTTGAGGACCCTCAACAGAAGGTTGTGAGGAGGGAACAGATAAATCTTGGACCATCTGTCCCAGTCGAGGGACATCGCGTCCACTGCTTCCGCTAAGGGGTCCTCGTACGGGGCACGTACAGGGGCAACTTCTTGTTGTCTTTCGTCGCAAAGAGGTCTATCTGCAGTTGTGGGACTGATTCAGAATGAAGGAGAATGATCCTGCGTCTAAGGACCATTCCGACTCTATCGGTGTGAACCTGGATAGAGCGTCCGCTGTCACATTGCGGACTCCTTGAAGGTGAACTGCCGACACGTACCACTTCTTCTTTTCCGCCAATCGGAAGACGGCCAACATCACCTGGTTGAGAGGTGGTGACCTCGATCCTTGTCGATTCAAGTATCTCACAACTACCTCGCTGTCTATCACCAACCTTATGTGGATCGAGTGACGCGGGGAGACTTTCTTTAAGGTAAGGAGCACTGCCCTAGCTTCTAGAAAGTTTTATGTGAAAGGTCTTGAATAGCTTGGACCAAGTCCCCTGGACTTTTTTCCGATGAGAGTGACCTCCCCATCCCTCCTTCGAGGGGTCTGAGTGAATCGTCACCGACGGGGGAGGTGGCTGAAGAAGAACCGACTTCTTTAGATGTCTGGCTTGGGACCAAGGCCTGAGAAGAGTACTTAGCCGAAGCGGCTGGTCTTCTCAGATCTCTTCGCGCGTTTGATGCATAACTTCTCCAAACTCCGATTACATCCTTTAGCTGTGCTCTTAGCACTGGGTCTGTCACCGAAGCAAACTGGAGAGAGCGCAGTACCCTCTCCTGCTCGTGTCTTGATATCCTTTCGGAATCTAGAAGTCTCTTGACAGAACCCGCTATCTCCTTCCTTTTCTTCGCCGGGGTGGAGAAATGGTGTGACAAAAGGTCCCAGTGGATTCCCAGCCACTGGAACTTTTGAGATGGAGAAAGTCGAGACTTTTTCTGTTGATCTTGAAGCCTAGGTACTCTAGGAACTGGATCACTTGACTGGAAGCTTGCAAGCATTCTGTCTCGGATGCTGCCCACACCAACCAGTCGTCCAGGTAGGCTACTACCTGAATTCCCTTTAGGCGTAATTGTTTGAGAGCTACGCTCGCAAGCTTCGTAAAAATCCTTGGGGCTATGTTTAGCCCGAATGGCATGGCTCCGAAGGCGTATAGTCTTCGTTGTAGCCTGAACCCTAGGTAGGGGGAGAGTCGATGGCTAATTGGAATGTGCCAATAGGCGTCTGACAAGTCTATAGAGACGGAATATGCCCTCTTGGGCAGTAAGGTCCTTATGTGTTGCAGTGTTAGCATTTTGAATTTGCAATTCACTATGAACTTGTTGAGTGGCGACAAGTCCAGAATGACTCTGAGCTTTTCCGAGTCTTTCTTGGGAACACAAAACAGCCTCCCTTAAATATTGATGGGCTTCACCCTTCGGATCACCTTTTTTCTCCAACAGTTCTTGAACGTACTCCTCCATAACGGGGGTAGAGTGTTGGAAAAACCGAAGGCACGGGGGTGGAGTGCTGTACCAGCTCCCGCCCAGTCCATTCTTGAGTACGCTGTGGGCCCAGGGATCGAAGGTCCACCGATCCCGAAATTTCAGAAGTCTCCCTCCTACCGGTATCACCTCACTTGGACTGCCGTCCTGAGGTCTTGCCTTCCTGACCACGACCACCCCTGAATCCCCTTCCCCTTGAGGGGCATCTAGACGAGCCTCTGGCTGCTCCTCTAGGCTTTGCTCGAAAGGAAGTAGACTGCCCTTCGAACGCTGGAGTACCCACTGAAAAGTGGTCGGGGTTTGTGCCACGATCTGGGGCACTGGGGGCAATGGCAATTGCAGTTGCTGTTGCTGTCTCAGAGGCTTGGCTGGCCGAGACGGTAGCCTAGTCCTCATAGTCTTCCTCTTTGGTTGAGGACCCTCATCCGGGGAAGACTTTCTTTTGATAGCCAGGCCCCACTTCTGGAGAAGGTTTCTATTCTCCAAGGCGGCCTTATCCACAACTTCTTTGACCAAGTCGGTAGGGAAAAGGTCTTATCCCCAAATGTTGGAGGAGATTAGTTTCTTTGGCTCGTGCCTCACCGTAGCTGAGGTAAACACGAACTCCCTACAAGCTCTCCTTGCCTTGACGAAGCCATAAAGGTTCTTCGTCACTGTGGCCAGATGAGACTTGGCCACTACCATGAACATTTCATGGACCTTGCGGTCACTTGCCATCGTCTCGAGAGTAGTCTGAAGAGACATTGAGGCAGTCAGTCTTTCTTTTGTATCGAACTCACTTCGCAAAAGAAAGTCAGACAGCTTAGGGAGGTCCTTCCCGAACTGACGTCCGGCAATATCAGCCTCCAACTTTCCAACTGAGAACGTAAAATGGACGTCCTTCCAGTCTTTGTGGTCCATAGGCAGGGCCAGCGACAAGGGTTTACCCTCCTCTAGGGAGGGGCAAGACTTGCCGGCCTCGACTGATTTTAGAACAGCCAGAAACCCTTTCTGTAAAAAGGGGAAGGCTCTAGTAGGCGAGGACACAAAGGAAGGGAGCTTCCTATTCAATGCGGCTACCTTTGAGTTAGAGAAGCCCCTCTCTTTCATCGAGGATGAAAGTAGAGCTTGAGCCTTAGCATGGTCCATCACTATGACCTCCTTCGGCTCTGTCTCCTCCTTTGAAGCTGGTTCCTTCCTCAGCCGGACATAACAGTCCGGATATGATGCCTTGCTGGGCCAGAATTCCACCTCCTCCAGGGGAACTGAGCCCAGCTTATCCGAGATGACGATCTTTCCAGTCGTCATCGGCATGTGCTCAGCATACCTCCATGGGTTAGCATCTGAGCACAAGGGAAGGTCTTTCACATTGAGCTTTTTCTGGGGCCCATGTGATTCTGTAAGGCACTGCATTCGCAGTTCCACTGCAGCCGCCTTCTCCTGATTCTCCTTCTGCATTTGTTGGATCATTCCAACAATAGAAGAGAGGGCCTGTCCCAGCTCTACTGGGAGACCGGCCGATGTAGAGGGAATAGGCTCCGGAATCTGAACCGGAGTAGCCGACACCTCGTCGACGTCTACCTCTACAACGTCTGGGGCTTGAACTTCATCCTGGGCTTCTGCCAGGAGGTCTTCCTCCTGACACCCGTCCACATCAGACATCCTGTCATCTAACTGGATGTCTTGCATCGCGACCGCGACTTCAGCATCCACCTGGATCTGAACTTAGGGGATCTCCTCTTGAGGCTGGGGAATCACTGCATCAGCTGATGCCTTAGGGAAAAGATACGCCCTCATCTTCTCACTTGGAAGATAAGGGCCAGAAGTGTTCTTTTGGAAGCCCCTTACCCAGGTACGAAGCTTCTTTCTAGCTATATCCCTTGATTCCTCTGTCCTAGGGGAATTAAAGGTCTAAGTAATCAGGTTAGTGCACACAGTACATACCTGAGGGTCCCAATACCGGAGATCATCCTTGGAGACAGCGTATGCTGCGTGTCTCCTACAAAACTCATGTCCGCAGAGGTTCTTGCTGCTGACATTGCAGAAAGCACTTCCCCACTTCGGAGTGTCCTTCTGTAAAGAGAAGAAATTTCCATGAGTATCAAGTGAACTATGTATCACTGGATATGCATAGTATAGCATAACAATTCAGAAAGGAAAGACACACACTTGTGTTTCCCTCACAACCCATTGTTGCAGCCTTCCAGATAATAAAATCAAAATGGTTTATCTCTTCTAGAGTAACCAATGCAAGGTTTCCAGAGGAAACAGGTGGAGCTCACACCTAAGCAATGATTTTAAAATCCTGGATAAT
>NC_090741.1:129689795-129694795 GCF_036898095.1 Palaemon carinicauda | reverse complement strand
TTTTGTAACCCTTAGATGTTTTGTATAACTCAACTAATGAAATTACACAAAACCAGAATTATTTAAAGCTTTATTACTAAGCATTATATATATATATATAATATATATATATATATATATTTATATGTGAAGTTAAGGCAAAAGAAAAGCATATTTGGTTTGTTGTAGATGCGCAGTGCATCCCGCTGCGCATCTATTATGTCAGTGTGTTCGTTATAGTAGGGCATCGCTATGCAGTCACGCTTATCCTGATGGATGAGTTATCAAAATCCATTCAGATATCACTAAAAGTAGTGGAAGAAGGACAAAATGACATTAGAAGTCGTCTAGAACCTGTAAAAAGTGAAAAATAAAGACATAAACATAGCGGTACAAGACCCAAACATGGGTTTGATAGTGATGCGTCTGGGGAAGATGTTTTCGTGCATGACCACCATGGTGGAGCAAAGTTGCCGTCTGCAACAAGGAATACCGGCCCTTCTACCCCTAATGGAACAGCCGGAAATATATCTCAGGCTACAGTAGCTAGAGATAATCAGTGTATTATCCAAGATGAATATCAAGCATTAAAGGACAAAGTGTCTGGTATTAAAATACCACAAGAATTACGTGTTGGTACCTCAAAGTGTGGTATCAAGCGAGATGAACAGGTAACTGCTAATGTTATTGCTAATAGCGTGAAATACGTGGAAACTACTATTAAATTACTGTGGAATTTAGATGAGCAGGCGTCACAAGATGACCTATTAGAGATCTTTAATGTTCAGAAAGGGCATATTGATTATTTATGCCAAGAACATTCGGCATTGGTGGTGTCTGGTCAGTATGGCCCCAAAACCTTCCAACTGTTAAAAAATTTGTCACCTAGATGACAAACAATTAGATTCATTACTAAAAGCAGTGCAAATAACTAGAAATGATCCAAGTACTAAACCAAAATATAGAGACAATCAGAGAAGGGGCTTCTACAATGACTTCAACAACTACAGTGGGGGATATTACAACAGCAGAGGACGCAGTTACAACAACAACAATTATTACATGTGTAATCAGTCACAAAGTGCTTCCAGTTACTCCTGGAATAAACATGAAGGCGTAAATAATAACACAGAATAATGTTTAATGTAATGTATGTGCTTAACTGTGTTGAATAAATTAGGTCTCTTGCTAGTGTTTGCAAGATCGTGTTATATATATATATATATATATATATATATATATATATTAGCTAAGCTACAACTAACGTTGGAAGCGATATGCTATAAGCCCAACGGCTCAAACATGGAAAAATAGCCCAGTGAGGAAAGGAAATGAGGAAAGAAACGAACGATATAAGAAATATTTAACAATTAATTAAATATTTTAAAGACAGTAACGACATCAAAACAGATATTTCATATAAAACCCTTGATAAGGTTTATGTTAGTCTGTTTCACATGAAAACATTTGCTGCAAGTTTGAACTTTTGACATTCTACCGATTCAACTAACCGATTCTACAACTTATTCACAGACGGAATAAAATTTCTAAAATATTGTGTAGCATTGAGCCTCATAATGGAGAGGGCCTGACTATTAGAATTAACCGCATGCCTAGTATTACAAACAGGATGGAACTGTCCGCGAAGATCTGAATGAAAAGGATGATCATAGTTATGGAAAATCTTATGTAACATGCATAACAAACTGATTGAACTATGGTACCAGATATCAATATCTAGATCAGGAATAAGAAATGTAATAAATTGTAAGTTCCTGTCCAACAAATTATGATGAGAATCCTCAGCTAAAGACCAGACAGGAGAACAATACTCAAAACGAGGTAGAATGAGAGAATGAAAACGGGTCTTCTGAATAGATTGAGCACCGAAAATCTTTCAGGACTTTTTCAATAAGCCAAATTTTTATGTCATTGAGAAAGACACAGACCTATTGTGTTTCTCAAAAGTGAATTGGCTGTCAAGAATCTCACCTAAGATTTTGAAAGAGTCATGCAGAGTTAAAGAAATATTATCAATGCTGAGATCTGAATGTTGAGTAGCCACTGTCCTTACAATTATACCTGGAGTTTTGTTAGGATTCAATTCTGCTCTATAATTTGCACCATGAAATAATTTTAGCTAGATCTCCATCAAGGAATTCAGTAACCCCAGATATAAATTCAGGAGATGGATTTTTTTGCAAAAAGTGTAGAACCATCTACGTATGCAACAAGCTTGTTTTCTAGGCCAAACCAAAATAATTTAATATGTATGAAGTATGAAAAGTAATGGGCCAAGAGCACTACCCTGAGGATAGCATTCTTATACTCACTATGGTGCCCATCAACAACAATTATTTGCGTTCTATCACTTAAAAGTTTAATAATTATGCCAAGAAACGACCCGCCCACTCTCAACTGTCTGAGTTCGAAAACATGGGCCTTACGATTAACACAGTCAAAGGCAGCACTAATATCAGGATCAATCATACGAACTTCCAGACCAGAATCAAGGGATTCCTGTACTGCATTGGAGATTGTATGAAGGGCATCACGTGCATCAAGGTCTTTACGAAAACCAAATTGCAAACTAGGGAACAGCAAACCTATTGGGACGTTTTACCAAAAGATGTCTAAAAACTTTAGATAATATAAGAATTATGGAAATTGGGCGGTAATATGTTGGACTGTACCTACCACAAACACATTTACAGAGCGGAGTAATATTACCGAATCTCCAACAAGTGCTTTAATGTTCCTCTTTTGCTAATTATCGCGAAATAACAGATAACTTTGTGGCTAGGATATCTGCAGTCTTTATAAAAACAAAGAAAAATACCATTTGGGTCTACATCTCCATAAGTATCAAGGTCCAACAACAGAGCTTTAATTTCACTTAATCGAAAATCTGAACAACCTAGTTTAGCCTTAGGGAAACAAGAATGAGGAAGATAAATTTTCTCATTACTCTGTTTACTGTCAGACATATCAGCCAATAGGGTTGCCTTTTCATTTGCACAGTTAGTGATAGAGCTATTTGGTTTAAGTAAAGGAGAAACTGTTACATCTACAACAAAAAGTGCAGATTTAAGGGTAGTCCACCATTTATGTTCCTGGGTGGTACCAGAAAGGGTTTCTTTAATGGTTGAATTATATTTCTTTTTAGTTGATGCATAAATTCTCTGAGCAAAAGCTCTAAGTTGAATATAGTTAATCCAAGTCAAATATGATATGTTACCTTTCCAAATATGATAGGTCTCTTGCTTCTCCAAATAAGTAAGTCCACAATCATCACTGAACCAGGTTTTTTCCTTCACACGGTATCTTATCATACGAGAGCATATACACCTATCAATTATGATGACTAGATTCTTATTCAAAGGGACATCAGGATCAACATTACTATAAGATTGTGTCCAATTCAAGTACAAAAGATCACTCAAAATTTCATTCCAGTCGGCTTGAGATTTCAAATAAATCTCACATGAGAATGATAAATCTGGGACAGGCTGCTCAGTCTTCACTACTAATAATATCAACGCCTGATCAGATGTCCAAACTGGAGAACTAACCTTGTTATAACGCCAGAGGAATCAGTGTATGCAAGTTAAGGCAGTTATTAGACCTGTAGGTAGCTTCACTTTTGATTTGCTCACAGCCTGATTCAGAGACAAAGTCTGAAGCTCTTAAGCCATGACGATCAGTAGGAGAAACAGAATTTAACTCCTCCCTATGGTGAACCGCGAAATTAAACACAAAAACAAGAGAAACCTTTTTATCAACTTGAATATTAGCAATAATGGTAAAAAGACAATCAAAGATAGAATTATCTATGTCTGGATTCCGGTAGATTGAACACAAATATAAGTTATTATGCCTGCCACAAACTGTTATTACCTGAATCTCATGATATCCACATTAATAGCAGGACTTATGAGAAGCAGGGTACTCAGTCTTAAAATACACGGATTTTCCCCTGGCCCTATGAATGGCACCCCGTTTAGAAAATAGTGTCTTCTTTAAACCAGTTATAAGCAGCTCAGATGAATGCCTCATATTAGAAACCAAAGTTTCTGAGCACAAAGGAAAACCACACTGTCTCGATGAAACTTTGAGGTCTTGAATATTTGCATGAAAACCACGAATATAGTAATACAGTACATGACATTGACAAAATCTAGGCCATACTGGTCCCAGTTTTCCCTCAATGTCTCCAAACAGCATAATAATTAACGGTAATAAAAAGATAGAGCGTACTTAAAACCTAAATTAAAGAGAATGATAACAAAAACAATCTGTTTTATGGAAATATAAATTAAATGATTGATCAAACACATAGACTATAGAAAAAAAAGACAGAAAAACGGCAGAGCCTATTCACCATGAAAGGCTAAACACCCTCCAGGATATCCACTTCAATTAAAAGGAGGAGAGTAAGGATGGTTTAGAAAAGAAAGAGAAGCATATAAGGAAAAGACAACCTACTGCTATACCACCAGGCATCCTTGGGCTTTCTATTAAGCATGTCCAACGCACCATTTAAAAAAAAAAAAAAAAAAAAAAAAAAAAAAGAGAGAAAATACTGTTCTTGAGTTTACCCTCATGCAAGAGCTCTGTAACCCAAGACAGTGAAAGACCATCGCACAGAGGCTATGGCACTACCCAAGACTAGGCAACAATGGTTTGATTTTGACGTGTATTTCTTCTAGAAGAGCTACTCACCATAGTTAAAGAGCCTCTTCTACCTTTACCAAGAGGAAAATAGCCACTGAACAATTGCAGTACAGTAATTAGGCCCTTAAGTGGAATTGTAGTAATCTCAGTGTTGTCTGGTGTATGAGGAAAGACGATAATGCGTAAAGAATAGGCCAGATTATTTGGTGTATGTGTAGGCAAGGAAAAATGCACCGTCACCAGAGAAAGGGATCCAATGTATTAGTATCTGGTCAGTCAATGATTCCAATAATTCTCTAGCGGTAGTATCTATTAGTATTTTAATTTAAGACTTCTTTGTAAACAGA
>NC_090741.1:129679795-129684795 GCF_036898095.1 Palaemon carinicauda | reverse complement strand
TCCCACCACACGGCCATAATGTATTCATGAAGTCAACCAACTTACCTTGATGCATTGACGCTCAGGTACAATGCACAACTTCCGACAAAGTTTGAGTCTGGGGACATTTACTTATGCGAAAGGATACCATAGTGTAAACGGTCTCTCTCTCTCTCTCTCTCTCTCTCTCTCTCTCTCTCTCTCTCTCTCTCTCTCTCTCTCTCTCTCTCTCAATAACTGTGACAAGTTTCCTCCTCCGGCTGTATATCATTCAAGACCATCTTCGATGCCCTCTTCCATCATTCTCAACTTTAGCGGTTCTTTCCGCACCCTCCTTATCACATCGCATTTTCTCCTTGATGTAACTTTTATCTTTCCTCAAAACTTTTATACCTTTCAACGCCTTTCTTCCTTCCACTTTAGTTATCTCTTCTTGTGGTCTTCTTTCAACGATATTTGTTATCAGTTACGGTGGGGTTAACCCATATGACTCCAACAGTTCCTAACATTCAAAGCCCGTTTTTCTAGTTTCACTTTGTATCATATTTTTGTTTATATCTTTAAGGTTCGGAAGTGTGACCATTAAAAATAAAACAATTAAGCAATGCTATTATTTCCATCTTCGTACATTATATGAGCTTTTAATTCATTCTGCTACGAAACATGTGTTTCTATTTCATTTGAACATAAAAGGGTACCAATTTTGCAAATCAATTAACTAAGAAACTGTTCTGTATTGCCTTCACGATTTTATAGTTTTCTCTCTCTCTCTCTCTCTCTCTCTCTCTCTCTCTCTCTCTCTCTCTCTCTCTCTCTCTCTCTCTCTCTCCTTCTCTCTCTCTCAGAATTTAGAAACATTTGTAACTTCTATGTTTTAGAGTCTAGACTCTAGTTGCCATCCCTTCCTAATCTCTATCGGGATAATGAGCTGTTTCGTCCAACACCGTTCTCGACTTATCTTGATTAATGTCAGGTCATTCAGCTGAAAATGTAAACAAGATAAAGCTTTCATATGGGTCGTTTAACTCTGATGCATATTTTAGATAATCGGCAACAAAGTCAACGAATGATGATTCAGGATTACTCATTTGGTGATTATATAGAAATATTTGTGATAACAGAAGAGTACGTATCGTTCTTATTATTAGTATTATAAGAAGAATTATTATATGCTATAATTTATGATAACGATGATTATAATCAACTTATCATCATTATTGTCAACAATAAAATACTAAACATTAGGAATAATTGCAATTACTATTTTTCATATTATTTCCGTGTCTATTTTTTTTTCTTTTGTGTAATGGTCATAACTGATCTATTTTATTCCTTGCAAAGTATGAAACATTAAAAAAAAGGTCTTTTTGAAACATAAAATGCTTTTAAGGTACACCTCACCTTACGTCGGTAATTGGTTCCAGGAAAGGCGACGTTTGTTGAAAACCAACTTCAGTCGAATTTACTTATCTCTGAATTTACTTGTCACTAGGTTAAACCCCAAATGACTATTACCAGTACTGTGTGTTAGTTATAAGCTCAATATGAATAATATAATGTTGATAAGAATCTTTAAACTTACAAACAAGATTTTAGTTTTTAATTTAATACCGAAAAAATAATCTTAATTTTACGACCAAATGTAGGCCTACATCTATACTTGTAAATGTATATGTTTACAATTTAGCAGGTTTACAGTACATCGCGTACTCTTTATTTGTGAATGTGGTTTGCTCTGAGATAGTATGAATTAGAAATTAAGTCAATGAAATTATTTTACAATTGTATAAAATAAACTTTGTTGTTGCTTTTACTAATATTTACATTCAATATCTTTGTTTACATCGCGTGCGTAGATGGCTGTGGATCATCAGCTGATTCGAATGTTGTTTTTCGTTTTTGTTGTGTTGTTTGATAAGCTTTTTGATAAGAAACTGATCGAGATTTCGTTGAACTTTGTTCATGTTATTTTCTTCAAGGGAGCAAAATCATATCAGCTACAGTT
The DNA here is from genome assembly GCF_036898095.1 of Palaemon carinicauda. Classification (NCBI taxonomy): domain Eukaryota; kingdom Metazoa; phylum Arthropoda; class Malacostraca; order Decapoda; family Palaemonidae; genus Palaemon; species Palaemon carinicauda. Next base: position 129,682,811 of record NC_090741.1, on the reverse strand, counting down.
AACTATATTATATGTGAGCATAATTGTGATACCGTCATGACCTTGAAACCAGCTGACAACAAAATCAAAATCAAAGCAGTCGGTAATTGTTGTTGTTAGAATACAACTTGAATCGATAATAGAAAAGTACGAAAAAGATTAAAGTAAGTTTAGATATCCAAAACCAGGATTATTTTCGAGATCTTTCAGTACATATACGTTATGCCGTCGGTTAGCTACAGATCAGCTGACGAGATCGTATGACGTTTTAATCCCAGCCTACGATCGGACATCAATTTAAGCAGAGTAAAAGTTTATCTTGTGTGTAGTATTTATCAGAGACCTTTCTAAAGAAACCAAGATTTCTGTGAAATATGTTTTGTAAGACAGAGAGAGAGAGAGAGAGAGAGAGAGAGAGAGAGAGAGAGAGAGAGAGAGAGAGAGAGAGAGAATATGTATGAAAAATATGATATTCGATAATAAGTTAGTACTGATGTCATTTGCTTCAGCAATTTATATTAAATCCGTTAGAAATTAATCTGTATCATTTTTTACAGTATTGAGATAAGCTGATCACAACCATAAATTGAAAAAGTAATCGTTTCACGTGGAATAGTGTATATATATATATATATATATATATATATATATATATATATATATATATATATATATATATATATATATATATATATATATATATATATATATATATATATATACTTATTAATTTATATATCCATATATATATATATATATATATATATATATATATATATATATATATATATATATATATATATATATATATTTATATATACTTATTAATTTATATATACATATATATATATATATATATATATATATATATATATCCATATACTTATTCATTTATATATATATATATATATATATATATATATATATAATTTTTTTCATGTGATTTTATATACTCTTCTTATTTATTGCATAATAGTGCGATTTTATATACTGTTACAGTAACGTTTTCATTGTTCGTTTTCTAAGATTTATGTTAATCATGTGATTGTAATTGTAAGTAGTTTCATATGATTTTATATACTTTAATTCTTATTTATTGTGAAGTAACATGTTTTATGCGCTTTTCCAGTGATATTATGACTTCAGTACTCAAAAATGACAAACAAAATGACTCAAAACTGGATTTTTATTTTCTGTGTATAATTTTTATAACCGACGAATAACTCTAAACCGACATAGCTCGAAACGACGTTAACCGAGATATACCTGTATTTATAAATGTTATACAATATACTGATGGTTAAACGTTATAACTCCAATTGATATCTTAACTTGTAGAAAGTCATCGAAATATTGCCATTTTGGTAGGCAGTTATTTTTCTCAGTCCAGGAGAGACATCCATGGAAGGGTTTTCTTCAGTCTTGTTTTATTAGTTTCAAAGCTCAAAATTCCATATCTTTATAAGTGCCATTTAAGGTTCACTCAGACCTAAGTTTACCTTTTAATCAATAATGTATATATGGAAAATAATTTTAGAAATAAATTCTGGTTCTATTGAAATTAGATAAATTCGTTATTTGTCTATGGGCACATTCTTATTACAAAATAACTTTAAATCATATTCAAATTTTCAATTATTTCCAAACATTTAGTTAAACTGAAGAGGAGTTGAGGTGAAAAGCATGACTCCCATCACCCTCGGAGATTTTGAGTTTTGGATTAGAAACAGGTGTCAGGTGTGACTGAAGGCTTTAACGAGCTGAAATATTGGCCTATAGAGACATTTCCTCAAGTGGCTGAGTGGTATGGTCACTGGCATACAGATATCCTGGACGAGGGTTCAAATCCCCCCCCGGTCCGATATTATAGTCTTTGGGCGGTTCCGCCTGGGGCTCTGATCCCGAGGTCGTTAAGAGAATCCAGACTTTAATGTATTAATATATATGGCTTATTTGAAATATATATATATATATATATATATATATATATATATATATATATATATATATATATATATATATATATATATATATATATATATATATATATATAGGTAAATGGAAGATATAACGGAAAGAATACTCAGATTGCCCACACACATACACACACACACACACACACACACACACACACAGAGACTTTGTTGGTGAGGAGAGTGAAGTTGGAAGTTCAGTAAACAACCTTATTCCTGATCTAATAAACAGCTAAGGGGAAGGTTTCTTTATCCTCTGCAAAGCTCTAACAGACTTTCTCATTCCCCTTATTCAACAGTGAAAACGTTTTAAAGATTTTGGGGTTCAGGATTTACGGCATTTCCTCATAGCTCTTCCTTCATGAAACGAAGAGTATTTTTAAAGGAAAAGGTATATAATTCATTCCCATTCAGAAAATCTTGCTACACATAAACATCATTAAGTTTATTTAATGAATGTGAATAATCTTTGTAAAATATTAGCAGCTCCATCTCCTAATTAATAGGTAGATCCCGGGCAGTTAAATACTTTTTAGGTCTGTTTTCAACAAGAAAAAATATTTCGAGGTATTTTTTTGTCCAAATTGTGGATAATATTTTTAGTATCTAATGCTGGTGTTGGCAACCTTTTCCTATTTCATATGATGTGACGCGAAAGGATAACATTTACCACCGTTAATCGAAAGGTGAATATTATAAATACTAAATATACAGTATACAGAGGTGCGCCCACGCCCAAATACACTAACACACACTAATAGTACCCAAACCAAAAATTTAGATATAATACATAAGTTTGATACCACTAAGCATCTGTAAAATAAGCAAAGAGAAACATTTGCATTTGAATATAGCAATCGATTTGTAGTTTTGGAGACCTTGAGAGATTGAAAACAGACAAATAATGAAGAATGCTGTGATATTAATAGTACATATAATTCAGTTGGTAGTGAAGTTCTGTGACATGCAGTTACAAGGGGAAAGCCTTGTATATGAAATGATATGTTGTATACTATAAAAAAATTAGACAAATATAGAAATTTATTGTAGATAGCTTTCGTGGA
>NC_090741.1:129632295-129669795 GCF_036898095.1 Palaemon carinicauda | reverse complement strand
AAAAGAAAATTAGAAAAGAATGGCAAGCCTCAAGTATTACCAAAACAGCTCACCCTTCCTGCATCATCTAAAAAAAAATTAGTGATATGGGAGCCTATTGCCACAAGCAATAGCTTAATTATACGTTTTTGGCCACAAACATCTGTCCGCACATTTTTCTCATATCAGCCAGAAATCTGGAGTGGAAGCAGCAGAACTGCAGCTGATGGGCATTTATAAGTGGCTGTAGAGGTAATTGCTTAGGGCATGAGCTAGGAGTTGCATATGTAGGTGGTGCATGGTTTTATCACCGCTCTGGCATGTTACATTGCGGTGTTCTGTGTCCTACCATATTCATGTCAGCTTCGGTCAGTGTTGAATAGTTATCCTCTTTGTCAGAAATGGAGTCATTTACTAAGGTCTTCCAGGTGGTTCACAGATCCTTCATGTGCAAAGTATGGTCATTGGGATAGGGACGTCAGGTAGGCGTCATATTCAAAAGACACAAAGTAGGTTCCCTTCCCTATGAAAACCGTTTCCTGCTGATTGCAGAAGAGTAATACTGGTCATTTCCTTGAGGGGGATTGAAGTCATTCGGTCCCTACATAGCTGTTAAGAGTGCTAAAAATACTTGAATATACAGTCTGTTACCGATGGGGAATACTGCTCTAGGAGGTATGCCTTGAGGGAGTTATATGTTATTGTGGCATCTATTTGGTCATAAATCTAATCTGGGATTTCAGGGAAAGTGTCCTAAGGGATCGCCATAACATGATATGCTTTGTTACTTGAATTATTCGCGCTCTGAACTTCGGCATGCTGCAACCAGGAGCACGCTTTTCTGCTGTCGAAGGGTGGCAGTTTCTTTAAGGCAGCATGGGTCAAAGAGTCAGAATAAGTGAGCATCATCTTATAAATGGGTGGTAGCAGCGGTCAGTGAAAAGGCTATTGGAGCTCATCCTCTGCTGGTCACCTATTGTCGCGACGTAGCATTAAGTTACTAACAGAAAGGTGGGGTAATGTAAATGACTTTATCTAACAAGATGATTAGCCTATATACAAATGGTTCTGTGTAACAGAGCTCAAAAACTCCATCAAACATGCAGTGGTAAACCTAAAAGGTTTTCTTATCATGAGTGTGGGAGTGAGCGATAGATAAAAGAGCAATACCGTTAAAATGTTTAAGCATGCATAAAACATCTCCAGTACAGAGGAAAGACTGACATTGCATTTTTCGAAAAATAAACGTACTTGTGAATATAGCTATTATAGTGTTGATCTCTATAATAGCATCAAGAAAGGTTATAAAATTAAATTCCATTCTATCTCAAGACGGTCTTTTATTTATTTTGGAGAATATTTAAGATTTCTCAAACCTTTCAGTTACTTAGGCCTTGTTTTTTAGTGAAAAAATTTCAAGGGAAAATTAATTTTCAGTTATTGCAGTAATGGTATGATTCACAGAATGATTTTATTTAGCAACTCATTACATTTATACTAATACTTTAGTTTAATAATGGAAATGTATTTATTATGAAGATAAACATATGTCTAATTGTACATTTCAAGTGAACCAAAATTAAAAACTCTAAATTGTAATGTTATTGTTGTGGGAAAGAAGTAGAAGAGATATGTGGAAATAGCTTAATAATTGAGTAAGCGTTATGACTGCTTGTTTTTCTCAACAAACATAAACTGTATATTGATTTGGAAACGTCGATAAAAAACGAAAATATCTCAATGACGAAGACAAGTTTGCAATTGAAGATTTAGTCATAATAAATTAAAAGGGAACACAATCATAATGTTGTGGAAAAAAAAGAAGAAGAAGAATAAAAAGAAGGGTACCTTCATCTGAGAATGTCACTTGAATTGTAAAACTTTCTATTTTGACTTCCACTTAACTAAAGACATTATCACGATTGAAACGCCACGTCTCTCTCTTCAGTAGAAAGACTTTTTCCCTCAGCCACTTATAGATCTCATATTGGTGAATTTGGAATCATTATCCCAGCTGTCTCTTCGTACCCTTCGGGAAAGGCCTTCTGTCATGTGACAGCCCGGATATAAGAATTCAATTCTCATAAACATCATGGAAGAGAGTTTGCTGGTGATATGTGGGGGCCCGTCCGAAGGGTCAAGAAAGGAGGAAGGATATGAATTTGTCTTGGCCCGTAATTGAAATTCTTTGCTTACTTGGATGACAAAGTATTTTTCCTATTCGTTTCTGATGCTGAAGTCAATAGCTTTAGTCTGAATAGTAGGTTGTTGAAAGAGAAGATAATTGTGTTGTTTCTTATGGTTGATTTCTAATTGTTTTAGGATTAGCTATGTTTTTGTGTGGCTTTTTACTAATTTATCTGAATGTTTCACGATATTTTCTGGCGCAATGGACCAATTATTTGAAGGGTGTGAATAATTACCAACAGCGGGTATGACTTGTCGAAAGGGGAAAAGTGGTGGTGGGACAGAGAGGTGCGAGATACAATTAAAAGAAAATCGAAGGCATTCAAGGACTGGCAAGTAAGAAATGCGCAAGATTCCGAGGAACGGTACAGTGGAGAAAAATAAAATATGAGGTATATATGTATAGTTATTGAAAGAACGGAAGAGTAATTTAATGAAAAGGGTAGGAACACGTGAAAGGAGAAAACTATATCTAAAAGATTTCAAAATCGAGGACAGGGCAAAGACAGAATTTGGGGCATCTGCTAGTCATTAGAGATAGAAATAAAAATATAAGCATTGGGAAGAAGACACTAAGAGTATATGCAAAGAATATAGTTGATTTGAGTGTGAGAGGAGCTGCGAAAAGCAAAACAGGTGGAAGGGCCATTAGTGGAGGTACGAAATACTGGGTATTGAGGTGGGTATTGAAAAAATAGTAAAGCACCATGTTCATCAAAGTTCCAGATTGAAATGGTCAAGATACTATCAACGGATGAGGATGGATAGATTCTGGTTTTATTAACAGCAATCTAAGAAGACGAAAAAATACCTTAAGACTAGGAGGAGAGTCTAGTGGTATCTATATTTAAACAGAAGGTGATACAATGGAATATGGTAAATAAATGTGAATTAAACTAACAGAGCGTTGTTTGTGTTTTTGAAACTATACTTGATGAGATATTGAATGAGATTACAAAAATTGGGAAACATCACTATGGATTCATGTGGGAGGAGAAGGACTGTGAATGCTATCTTTGTAGTATGGCAGTTACAGGGAAAGACAGTAGAAGGGAACTAGATTCTCTTATGTGTTTGCATATCTAGAGAATGATTATGATAGAATAATAAGAGAAATTTTATTCTGGTGCTTAAAGATGAAAGTCACATAGAATTTGGTTAGCGTGGTAGAAATGATGAAAAAAAGAGCAAAGACAAAAGTAAAATTGCTTTTGGGAGAAAAAAAATCCCTTGAATTTAGAGTATCCTATTAACCATGGGATTAATCCGGTATTTAAGTGAGTAGTTTAGTAAGGAGGAGTTGTTGGAGTTGCTATACCCATGTTGTTTGGTGATTACTGCTGAATATGAGGAAAATTTACAGAGAAGGGTTGTAAAGTGGCAAGAGACATTGGAGAGTGTGGCTTGGGAGTACATGAGGATAATACTGAAGCTACGGTAAGCATTAAGGAAGGTAGGGACAGGATAGCCATATATGAACGTAGAGGTTCGGTTTTAAAAAACATGGAATAGTTTAGATGCTTGTGATGATGTTGGAAATAAGATAAAAGCCGCATAGGAGAAGTGAAGGAAGGTACCAGGATTAGTAAGCTAAGAAACAGGATTTAAAGCACAATAATAAGACTAGTGTTGACATATAGATTGGATACGTGAACTCTAAATACGAAGAGAGAAAGCAAAACTTGGGAGAACAGAAACGAGAATCCTGAGGTAGATTATGGGAATATAACTGCCTGAAAGATTGAAATAAGAAGATAGCATGCTAGTAAATATTACTGATGTGATAAAAGATGGAGTGAGAACGTGTTGGGAATTGATGGTGAGAAGGAATTTGGAGGAATCTTTAGTGGAAAATAACAAGGAGGCAGGAAATTATATGGTGCGATACAGTGAAGGATGATATGGGGAGAAAATGTTTGGTGAAAGAGGAAGCCTTTGATGAAAGGTATTGGAGAGGGCTCATCAGACACCCAGACCCTTGGTGTAAGGATAACAGTAGGAATAAAGATTACTTACCAGTTATTGTTTATTTTGTATGCATGTAAAGGGTACATGAATTCTTGGGGAATTAAGGTAAATCCATTAAGTTTATTCTTGTTTGATTAGATTAAGATGGAGTTGATTTATGTGGCATGAAATAGATAAAGGGTATAGTGAATATTAAATAGAGGACCATGTCAAAGTTTTAATGTCTCTTACTTTCGTGTACTGTTTCCGACAAAACTGAAGGTATGAGAGAGAGAGAGAGAGAGAGAGAGAGAGAGAGAGAGAGAGAGAGAGAGAGAGAGAGAGAGAGAGAGAAAATGCATATATAACAGAATTTTATCAAAATAAGAATGATTAATGATTATTAAACCCTGTTAAAAATAATGTAAAAGTAATGACACTGAATACAGGGAAGATGACAGTCCCAATGGAAATTATTCTATAATATTGATAATAGTGATGATAAAAATATACAAATAATACACCTTGATTTGATCATTTAAATCGTTCATATATTTTTATGATCAATATTTTTATAATCATGAAATCTTGAACTTATTTACAATCAACATTGCGTTCGATTATAATTTGAAAGGTAATTTGAAACGAAGGAACTATAGTGATCCCTCACCACTTTGTGTTTCGACTATTCCGGACTCAGTGTATTGTAGGTTTTTTTTTTGTTGAAAAATAAAACTTTAATACCTCCGTATTGGCAGCCGTATTGCTGGAAGCAGCCATGTTTCATCTTGATGCTTGAAAGAAACGCTCTGGGGCTGCCAGACAAGGAGAGCTGCTTGCTCTTATACCCACTGGAAGTCAGACAAGGCACTTGATTGGTTACTGGGGTGAGATCGACGAATCAGAGTGGATGTACCCTGTGAGATGATTGGCTGCTCATCATTGCATCCTTTCCCAGCATATTCCCTTGGTGTATCCCCCCACTCCACTAGTCACTCGTTCAAGCTGTACTGTATTCTTACAAGTGTCTCACGTTCTTAGTGTTCTGTTATTTATTTAACTTTTGTAGTGCCATTAAAATGCCTACTAAGCGCTGTGCCCTACGATGTATTCCTGTAATGAGCCTTAAAGGAGGAGGAAGATTATAAAAAACTCCTTGTAAAGGTAAAACTTTTAGATGTGTTGAAGGAAGACAGAAGTTATTCCGCGGAGGCACGCCAATATAGCGTGAACAAATCTACTCTGTGCTATATAAAGAAATATGAAGAGAACATCCGCAGAACTGCGACAATAACATTTAACAAAGAAGTAAGAGAAACGTGTAGTAAAACCGCATAATAAGGTAATTGTTAAGATGGAAGCTGGATTAGCCTTTTGGATTACAGATTGTATGAAAAATAAAACGTGAGTTTGGAAACTAATATGATCAGGACAAAGGCCAAGTTTCTCTCTGATCAAACCTTTCGCGATGATGGAGACAAGGAAGAGGAAGCCGATGAAGATGATGCTGATGAGCTCCAGCGTACAAGGAGTACGGTGAGTGATTCGCCGCCTCGAGGACGAGGCTTTACAGTCAGCAAAGGCTGGTTCGACAAGTTTCAAAAGCGATACGGCCTCAGGAACTTGCCTTTGTATGGCGAGACTGATTTTGCTAATACCGATGCTGCCCTTTGTTACATGTAGGCTGAAGTTCTAAAATTATCAAGGGTGACCAGTACCTCCCAGAACAAGTTTTCAACATGGACGATACAAGTCTTTTTTGGAAGAGAGTGCAATCATGTATATTCCTCTTCAAGGCTGAAGCGCACAGACCATGCTACAAGGCGCACAAGGACCGAGTCACCCTTATCATTTGCGGTAAGGCAGCGGGCTTTATGATGAAGTCAGGCCTTATTTATTATGCAAAAAATCCACGGGCTTTGAAAAATAAGAATAAGGCTATGCTCTCTGTCTATTTTATAAATAATGCAAAGGCCTAGGTGACTAAAGCCCTGACGGCTGACTGGATCCTTCACTGCTTTGTTCCTAAGGTAAAGCTGTATATGGCTGAGAAGGGATCCCTTTCAAGGTCCTTCTCTTGATGAACTGTGGAGGAGGCCATGCAACACACCTGCAGTATGATGGGGTGTAGGTTGAGTTTCTGTCCCCTAACACCATAGTGTTTATACAGCTGATGGATCAATGGGTCATTTGTGCATTAAAGGCACTCTACACTCTTGCCACAATGGAGGACCTCATTGCGGCAGTTAACGACGATGATGATGACAACGATGACGAAGAAGGCTTCACCTTGAAAAAGCACTTATGCAAGTACAACATTGCATCATGTTTGACTAACTTGTAGCAAGCATTGCAAGAAATGAACACCGGAACCATCAGTTGAAGTTGGAAGAAATTATGGCCTATTTTTGTTTATGATTACGCAGGCTTCACTCCTGATAAAATCCATCACTCGGCAGTGGAGAAGGCGGTGACGCTGGCCAGCATAATTAAGGATGAAGGATATGCTGATTTGATGGAAGTGGACGTGAACAGCCTTATCGAGGCCCATTCAGACGCGCTGACAGACGAAGACCTCCTTGAAACGTCGAAGTCAGCAGGTGAAGAAGAGAGTAAAGATGAGCAAGATGAAGAGATGAATAAGAGAACCTGCAAGAAATGTGCCACATGGCAAGGCTATTGCAACGCTTTTCACAAGAAGTGGATGAGAACATGGTTCGAGCTATCGAGTTTTGCAACCATGTTGCTTGGGGTACAGTATTATAAAAGGTTATTTTGCGACAAAAGAAAAAGCAACAACAGCAACTACCCATCACCATGTTCTTGATAAAGTTTATAAAGCCAGATACACCGTCAGAGCCTCCAGCAGAAGAGCCTTCGGGTGCACATGGACCCTCTACAAGTGGAGTGGGAGCCTCTGTGCCTCTCTCACAAATAGATGACGACGACCCACCGGTGATATCTGATGGTGATGAGGTGCTTCCAGAACTGCTTTAAAGGCCTCATTATACCTCTGTAGTAACACCATCATTATAATTTATCATCACATACAGCGAACTGTACAGGTTTGTCATTATCATTAGCATTATCTTCGTCCTCACTTTTATCGTCGTCATCATCATCATTTGAAGCAGCGTCGTTGTCCTTACAGCTGAAGATACTGCTGTCATTGGTAATTCATTATTATCATCATCATCATCATAATCATCATAAGCCTACGCCTATTGACACAAAGGCTATCTGTTAGATTTTGCTAGTCGTCTCTACCTAGGGCTTTTAAAAAAAAATTCTTCTCCATTCGTCATCTCCTGATACATGCGTCATAGTCCTTACCCATGTTGGCCTGTGTCTTCCAACTCTTATAGTGCATTGTGAGGCCCAGTTGAAAGTTTGGTGAACTACTCTCCTTTCGGGAGTGAGAAGAGCATAACCAAACCGTCGCCATCTACCCCTCACCATGACCTCATCCACATATGGAACTCAAGTAATCTCTCTTAAAGCTTAATTTGAATCCTGTTTTGCCATTTAACACCCATAATTCTTCTGAGGGCTTGGTTCTGAAATCTGCCATATCTGTTGGATATTTTTTCATTATCATACCAAGACTCATGTCTTTATGGTAGTATCGATCTATCTAGACTGATATATAACCTGATTTTGTATGTAATTATGGACGATTCAATTTAATTGCACTTAAACTAGCCCCTGTCTGATTTGATTTTTTTTTTCAATCTTTTAATAATCTCCAATTCTAAGGACCCTGTATCATTTGCGGTAAGGCTGTAGGCTTTATGATGAAGCCAGGCCTTATTTATTAGGCAATAAATCCACAGGCTTTGAAAAATAAGAATAAGGCTATGCTCCCTGTCTATTTTATATATAATGCAAAGGTCTAGATGACTAAAGCCCTGAAGGCTGACTGGTTCATTCACTACTGTGCTCCTAAGGTAATGCTGTATGTGGCTGAGAAGGGATCCCTTTCAAGGTCATTTTCTTGATGAACTGTGGAGGAGGCCATGCAACAGACCTGCAGTATGATAGGGTGCAGGTTGAGTTTCTGTCCCCTAACACCACAGTGCTTATACAGCCGATGGATCAAAGGGGCATTTGTGCAATAAAGGCACTCTACACTCGTGCTACGATGGAGGCAATGATTCCATCCCATTCATCCTTTCTCCTTCCAATGATATTTCATCTTCCATTGTATTTTCCATGCTCATCATCTCTGTCTTTCTTCTATTCATCTTTAGCCCACCGTCATGTGATATTTCATGCATTTTGGTAAGCAAGCATTGCAAGTTGAGTAGGGTTTTGTTAAAAAGGATAGCATCATTATCATACTTTAGGAGGATAAACAACTTAGGCGATAGCACATTCCTTGGAGTACTCAATTGTTCGCTGGAAATTCATTGGATGCAACTCCATTAACATTAACTTTGCACTTGCTATGCTCATGAACAGACTTAATCAAATTTGCAAATTTAAGAAGAACTCCATAAGAACATATGACTCTCCACAAAATTGGCCAGTGCACACCAACAAAGGCTTTTTTATGATCCACAAATGCCGTCAAAAGTGGGTTTCTATACTCTACATCTTCCTGTACAACATGTCTTAAAATTAAAATTTGGTCAGTACAACTTCTCCCTTTTTTAAATCCTGGTTGTTCCTCTTTCAGCTTTTGATCAATCTTTCTCTTTAGTCTCTCTAGAATGAGCATACTCTATATTTTCATGACAACTGGCGTAAGTGTGATTCGTCTATAATCATCAGATCTCCTTTTTTGCTATTTTCACCAATACTCCTAACTCCCCTTCATTAGGTTCTGCTTCTTTATGACACATTCAACAAAATAATCTTGTAATTATTCACGAAGTCACTTCATTTCTGGCAAAACAAATCTCAACAGATATTCAATCATATTTAGGGGCTTTCAATCTCTTGAATTTCCTAATGATAGCTTCAACATTAAACACAATGATTTCATTCTTGGGTATATCAAGGTCTTCTTTAGCTTCAGGTATATAAATGAAAATATTCCTTTCATATCTTCCATTCATGACCTCATTATATTGATCCACCAAACGTTTCCTTTCTTCATCTACTGTTGTTAAAAGAGATCCATCTCTCCTTTTGATGGCTAGACGTTTTTTTTTCTTTTTTGGCTTGTAGAATTGGTTTATTAAAAGAATTGGGCAATTCCTAAATAATACTCACTCTCTGAATTCGTATCTATGTCTGCCTCCCTGATCAAATATTCTCTCCAGTCATTCCTGGCTTTTATTTTGACCTCACCCTCAATACTGGAATACATAGCATGCTCTACCTTATAATTTTCATTGCTTCATCGGAAACTTTCAAAAAAAATAATTCCTGTTTTGCCTCTTTTTTATAGTATCTCACGTATCATTTGATATCCATGGTTTTCTCACTATAACTGCATGTCCCAAAAGTTCACTACCAGCTAACTGACGGATATACGTTTCTAATTCCACAACTTTCTTCATTAATTATCTGCTCTTCGTTTCTTAAAGTCTATAACAGTGCATATCAATTTCTACATTCAATTGCAAATGATTCTCTGTACTCATCTTCTAGAAGCTTAGTTATGTCGAACATGGATATTCTATCTAATTTTTTTTTTATTTCAGTCTGAATTCCAGTGTGGAAATGAGGGGGTGTTGATCAGCACCAATATATGCACCGCTATAGATTCTTACATATCTCAGATTCCTCCTTTTTTCCATTATTAATTTCTTTGTGATCTATTTGATTTTTGTAATTTCCATAGGGTGAAGTCCATGTATATTTGTGGACGTGCTGTGCTGAAAAAGAGTACCTACAATAACCAGATTTTTGGTTGAACAAAAAATTATAAAATGTGCTCAATTTTCATATGCAACTTTTCCCCGACCTCCTACAACCCATTTCGTTCTCTATACCTTGATTTTGGCTGCTAGGGCAAGAAAATCATAAGATGTAGGTTGTTGGTTCTCAAGGAGGAAGCGCAGACAGTAGAATTCTGAACCAGTTGGGATAAGACTGGGTTCGGCAGAGGAAACAGCTTCAATATCAATTCTAGAACTAGAGGTAATCAATTGCTTCTGTGCCATTAGGGAGCCACCACTGTCGCTGTTCCTCTGAAGGATCTTAGCTTGTTGAGGACTTCCAGCAGGATATTGGTTGGTGGGAACAGATGTATTCGATTCCATCTGTTCCAGTCGAGAGACATGGCCTCTGTCGCTTATGCTTGTGGGTCCTCGTAATGGGCTACATAATTAGGTAGTTTCTTGTTATCGCTCATTGTGAAGAGGTCGATCAGCAGTTCTGGGACTTTTTCCGAGATGAATGAGAATGAGCCCGCGTCTAGGGACCATTATATGTCTATCGGCTTTCGCCTGAATAGAGCATCCGCCGTCACATAGCGGAGCCCTTGCAGGTGAACTGTTGATAAATGCCATCTTCTCTTCCTTGCCAGGTAGAAGATAGCTAACATCAGGTGATTGATGTGAGGGATCTCGAGCCTTGTTGGTTTAGACATCTTATTATCCCCTTGTTGTCCATGACCAGTCTGATGTGAACTGACCTGCGAGGGGATAGTTTCCTCAACATTAGGATGATTGCCATAGCCTCCAAAATGTTGATGTGAAAGGTTTTGAACTGGTACGACCAATTCCCTTGCACTCTCCTTGGTTGCAAATGGCCTCCCCATCCTTCCAGGGAGGCATCTGTGTGTATTACCACTGATGGTTGAGGTGGTTGTAAGGGATTTGTTCGTGCTAGGCTCTTGGCTATTGACCACGGCATTATTAGCGTGCGCAATCGGGTCGGTGTTAACCTTTGTTGATCTCTTCGAGCGTCTGATGCGTATCTTCTCCAGACTCCTGACACATCCTTTAACTGTGCTTTTAGCACTGGGTCTGTTACTGCTGCGAACTGGAGAGATCCCAATACTCTTTCCTGCTGGTGTCTTGAAATACTCTTGTGTTTCAATAGTCTCTTGACAGATCCTGCTATCTCTCTCCTCTTCTTCAGTGGAATGGAGAGACAGTGTGACTGTAAGTTCCACAGGATTCCTAACCATTAAAACTTCTGAGCAGAAGAAAGGTGAGACTTGATCTTGAAGCCTAGGTGCTCCAAGAACTGCATCATCTTTCCGGCTGCTTGTAGACAAGTCGTCTTAGATGCTGCTCACACCAGCCAATCATCCAGGTATCCTACTACCTGAATTCTTCCTGAGTGTAGTTGTTGGACGATTGTTTCCACATGTTTTGGGAATATCCTTAGGACTATGTTAAGCCCAAAGGGCATGGCTGTGAAGACATACTTTGTCTTCTGTATCCTGAATCCTAGGTAGGAGGAGATGTAGGTGCCAGTAAGCATCTGCCAGGTCTATTGAGACTGTGTATGCCCGTTTTGGTAAAAGGGTCCTTATGATTTGTAAGGTAGGCATCCGGAACTTGTTGTTCTCAATGAATTTGTTGAGTGGAGACGAATCTAGAATGACTCTGAGTTTGTCTGAGTCCTTCTTGGGAACACAAAAAAGCCTTCCCTGGAATTTGATGGTCTTCGCTTTTCTTATTACCCTTTTCTTCAAGAGTTCTGAGGTATATTCTTCCAACAAGGGTGGGGGGAGAGTTGGAGGAATTCTGGAGAAAGGGGTGGAATTTTGTTCTATTTCCAACCGAGTCCATTCTTGATTAGGCTGTAGGCCCAGGGATCGAAGGTCCAGCGATCCCGAAAGTGGAAGAGTCTCCCTCCTATCTGGAGTCTCCAATTTCTGAGAGGTTCCTGGGGACTTATTTCCGTGACCACGTCCTCTTCTACCCCTTGAGGGGTTTCTTGAGGAGCCTCTTTTTGAGCCTCTACCTTTGTAGGGTCGAAAGGTAGTTGTGTGCCTCTCAAAACCTGGGTTAAGCACAGGTGATTGGGCTACTAGCTGCTGAGGGACCATCTGGAAGGTAATTTGCAGCTGAGCTACCATTTGAGGCAATGGCCATGGTAGCGGTCGGAAGTTGTGCAGGTCTACGTGGTTTCTTTGTCTTCCTGTTCTTAGGTTTGGGGCCACCGTCTGAGGATGATTTTCTCTTGGAAGGCATGCCCCACTTTTGTTGAAGGTTCCTATTCTCTGTGGCGGGTTTGGCGATAGCTTCCTCAACCACATCATGTGGGAAGAGGTCTTTGCCCAAGATGCATGAAGTGACGAAGGCATACAAGTCCATCACAAGGGTACCCAGGTTGGACTTGGCTAAGACCTGCGCTGGTAAGGCCTGCACACATTTCCAGGCATTTCTGATGAAACAAAGAAGCGGCTAGTCTCTCTTTTGTCTACTGTTCCCTTCTCAAAAGATGCCTCGGCAGCTTTGGAAGGTTCTCATTGAATTGCTGACCTGCTATCTCTGGATTCAACTTAGAGACGGAGAAGGTTAGATGAACTTCGTTCCACTTGTCCTCGCAGGTAGGCAGGGCTAGAGATAATGGTATACATTCCTCTAGCACTGGGCATGGTTTGCCCTCATAGACTGCTCTCATGACACAGTCAAGGGATTTCACCGAAAAGGGGAAAGCTCTGGAGGAAGGAGCAATGAAGGTTGGATGCCTCTTGCTCAATGCTGAGACTTTGGAGTTGGTATATCCATCTCCTTTTAGGGTCTAGGATAGGAAAGCCTATGCCTTGTCATGCTTGAAGACAATGACTTCCTTTGGTACCATCTCCTCACGGGATGCTGGTTCATCCCGCAGTCTCACATAACAATCTGGGTATGCTGAAAAGCTGGGCCAGAATTGGAGATCATCAAGGAATTTAGCCACCAACTTCTCGTAGATATAGAGCTTCCCATTCATCATGGGCATGTACTCCGTGGACCTCCAAGGGTTTGTTTCGGAGCAGTGAGGTAGGTCAGATACACGAAGGGGCTTAGCAAAGCGTCTGGAAGCGTCAGAGTGTTTCCCTTCCCTTACCTCTTTCTTTGTCTCTTTTAGATCTTGCTTCATCTCCTGCTGTTCCTTCTGGAACACTGCCAACACCTGCTGGATCGACTCTAGGAGCGCTTCGCTCCTGCCGACCTGCACATCAGATTGGGGAGTTGTGGCTGAAGAGGTTCACGGCACAGGTTGATATGCCGTCACAGTAGAACTGAGGGCCTTCAGTTACCGTTGAAACCGATCCATCTTCCTCCGTAGGTGGTTGAACCACATCTTCAGCAAGGTCTTCTTGTGGAAGGTCCTTTTCGGTCTCGGTAGACATCTCCGACATCCGTTCTTGGTGGATATCCATGCCTTCCAGTGCCTTGTTAATGCCTGCGTCCACTGTCAGTCGGATGAAGGTAGGCTTGACCTGTACCTAGGGCACAACCGCACTGGATTGAGCCTTAAGGAACAGAAGGCAACTTGAAGATTTATTAGGTAGGTAAGGTCCCGGAGAGTTCTTCTGGAACCCTCTTACCCACCTCCGAAGAGTTTCTCTTGCTGTATCCCTTGACACTGTAGTGTCAGGGATCTCTTCTCCAACGCCTTCGGTCATCAGGGCCGAGCAGATGGAGCAACCCTTCGGTTCTCAGTACCTCAGAAACCAGATACGATGCAGCAGGGGGCATGAGACCTACACATCGTATGCCCACAAAAGTCCTTGTTCTTGAGGTTGCAAAACACGACAGCTCACTTCACCATTGGCTCCCTCTGTAAGGAAAGAAAAGGTGAAATGTCTATTGAGTTGTTTATATCATTGATATAAATGCATACCTATCAAATAGTGATACTTACAATTATATTCAATAGCTTAGGATAGTAAGCTAGAAAGGAAATAGGAAAGACCCATATCTGTGTTTCCTCTCCCAGGCAATTGCTGTGACCTCGGTCAATATTAATATTTAATTTCCTTATAAGGGAGAATAGAGTCGAATAACTACCGTACGTAGAGCCGGAGTCAGTGAATATTTACACTAATTACTCCACCTGTAGAATATTAATACTGAACGGTGATTTATAAGTGTCCTGATAATCAAAGGATACATCAGGGTTTTGAGGGAATACTTCACCTCAACATATTCTACAGTCCCAACAATAGACTCTGAAAGGATGCACAGAATATGTTAGAAATACTTGTACTACTGCATCATTGTATACTGTAGTTTTCTAACTGCTGTATAGTTATATACTGTAATTATACTGGCTACTGTACTATTGTATACTGTAGTTTTACTGGTATACTACCGGGGTTAGCCTAGTGTCTTGCGGCAGTAACTGATAGAGAGAGAAAGAATGCAAAGGAGGATTTCCTATTATCATTATATTTGGATGTGTCAGAGGGCTACTGCAGCCTACTTTCTCCTTCCTAGAATGAGAGTTCTGATGGAAGGGGAGGAATGAATCTGATTCTAGCTTCCATCCAGCCACAACTTTTGCCTCCGGCTGTACTGCTGATTGCAAGGTTTGTCGATGACAGTCCAAGAGAGGACTGAATAATTCTCAACAGTATAATGGGTTTCCCACCGGCAACCGTCAAGGACGGCTCAGTCTCTCACCCCGGGGCATTCGCTTCTGGGGAAGGAAGGACATAAGCGGGAGTTGGCCGAGGCGGCAGCCCAACCGCCGCTGGTAGGCTCCTGGCCGGCAAGTTAATCAACCCGGCAAGACGGAATGATTGCAGGATACCGGCCAATAGAACATTGTAACGGCTAGGCCGACACTAAAGGACAGAGGAGGTTGGGAAAAGGGTCTTATAGTTTGCAGGGGAGAAAAGAGGCGGCAAGCATGCCGTCTACTTTCGGCTGTAAACCAAGGAAGCATGACTTCCTGTGCCGATTCCGTCGTGGTCAGCAGAAGAATAAGAATTCCCCTGTTGTCAACATTGTCGGGTATAAGACATGTCTTAGAGTCTACAAGGGAGAAATACGGGGCCATGTATGACGCCTACTTTCGGTTGTAAGCTAAGGAAGCATAGCTTCCCATGCCGATAACGTCAAGGGCGGTAGAGGAATCCCGATTCCCCTGTCGGCGACATTGTCGGCTGCAAGACAATACACCCTCAGTTACCATCATACTTCGGAGCCGAATACTCGGCGGCAAAGAAGATCGACGGTAAAACTATCTAAATCCAGCCGGAGTTAACTACTCAGTGGTGATGACGAAAGATAGGGTTGCCGCTTGGGATGGCGGCTCTCAGGGGGAGGAAGGGTTTATCCTCTTTTCTCTAAAAGAGAAACATATCGAATTGTACCAATAAATTCTAGTGGATACATATCCCCAACAGAATTAATAGGAACGATACAAGAGGTTGAACAATGGGATTTATATTAATAACGTATACAGGACGGGTTAGGCTAGCCTAACTCGGGAAGGGACCACGACTACGATTGATACCACCGGAGTCCTGGTTGTAAACGAAAGTAACGTTACATATCGGAAGAGGAAATATTATATATGTAATCTTCACTAGTATAATTTGCCTAACTAGCTAAAAGCTTCTTTATAGCTAAATACCGGTAGTACACTACTAATAAAACAATTTGCATTTATGACGTGCAACAGCGGTCTCAAAATGGCCGCCTCCGGGGTTGGCTGCACTCCACTTAACACACTTAAATTATGCAAATTCTATTCTGAGAAGAAAGCTGTAAATTATACACAGGAAAGATCAAATACTTAACTCTCCGCAGTATGAAGATGCTGAAGATTGCAGGATAATAATCCTATAAACCATAACAACACCGAGAGAAACGTGGGAGGGCACTTAGCATAAATGCTACAGTTGAAAGGAATGATGGGCCGTAGTAGTACAAGGAGGGAGTCCACCGGGTACCTTGATAACGTCTCCCCTTTTGTCGCCACTCTTCCCCCTCATAGAGTTGAATCCATTAGGGGTGAAGATTGCTATGTGTCATATAAAAAAATACGTCCCCTGATATTATGCGATATCCTTAAAGATATATTAAGGATACTCGCACCAAGAGTTATAATTCTTGAGACCTATGGTGAATTCTCTGGGAATATCACTGTAGTAAATATCCCTTAAAAAGCTACCTAAAGGAACCTTCCATCAGTACGACATTGCCCCTAATGTATATATATATATATATATATATATATATATATATATATATATCTATATATATATATACACATATATATATATATATATATATATATATATATATATATATATATATATATAGAATATGATTATATATATGTATTATAGTTATAGGAAAAATGCACTAATTTTTTTCCCGATTCTTGTTGGCTATTTAATTACACTTTAATGGAAAAGCTATGGCTATAAGATTTTCTTATACATAAATATTTAGAAACTCCTGAACTAAAGAACAAAAAAAGCTGAATGAAAACTTTAGTTTCATTAAAATGATAATATTTATGTTTAATATAAAATTCTAAATAAATAATTGTCTTATCATAAGGTTCTTCAGAACTTCATAAAGATTGAAATGAATTTTTTTGTGGAAAGATAGACGTTAGTTCCTCAGATATGTGTGGAACTGGAACCCTATCGCTCTCCATAACGACTTGAAGTGTCTTTGCTCCAGCATACTTATCTCTGTGAAGCAATATCTGCTCTTTTATTCAGGTTATCTATGCTTTGCTACTTTTAAATTCGGTACTTAGGAATGTTACTCTACGTTTATAATGAATAGACAATATCTTACGGGTGTCCAAATATCGAATATGATTTCTGTCCTCAGATAGTTTTAAGGATAATAAGCAGAATAAATTCACGTTTTGCCATTTATTATTCGCAGTACTTATTCAACTACCATTTCTGATTCGTTGCTGCTGCGAAGAAATCTGTCAGTGGACAAAAATATTGTAAGAAGGCCATAGTTTGTGGCAGTAACCTCTCCTGTCATTGATTATTGCAGATTAATGAGAATCTTAATAGAAAGACGAGCTAGACATAACTGACGTTATTCAAGCGAAATAAATTATTTACAAACTGTTTAGGGCAACAATGGCATACAATTTTAACAATGTAAAACATGTAATGGTAAGCTTAAACAGGATTTGTTATTATTGAAAAAAGAGAGAGAGAGAGAGAGAGAGAGAGAGAGAGAGAGAGAGAGAGAGAGAGAGAGAGAGAGAGAGAGAGAGAGAGAGAGAGAGAGAGAGAGAGAGATGATATCACAGCGTATAAGTGTGTATGAAATACTCGTGTATTTCAACCTTGTACTTTCATGCAAAAATTTTCTCTTTTTGTCTCCTCCAGAGTTCTCTCTCTCTCTCTCTCTCTCTCTCTCTCTCTCTCTCTCTCTCTCTCTCTCTCTCTCCCCCCAGTAATTGAAAAAAAAAATTCTTCGGATCTTATATGTTTCAACCCGACCTTTGATAGCCTCTTCTATATTTCCCAACTTTAATGCATTACAACTTCCCTTTGATTCAACTTTTATCATTCTAAAGTATCTTTGTCAATTACTTATTATTTTCTTCCTTCCCATTTCCTCTTCTTTCTTCAGGGTCATCTTTCAACATCTGAAATCAGTTACGGCGATTTAAACTTTAGTGGTTTCTTTGGTATTGAATATAGATTCAGGTTATCTTTATTTTTTTTTTTCTTATTTTTTTTTTTTTCGTACGGTAATTGGAGTGGCCGAAAGGAAGCAAAACTCATCAAAAGTTCCATAAAGTCGGTAACAGTCTTTTCTATTTAGATGTTTCTTACAAACATGCCCAATGCTCACATGACATTGTTATTTATTTCCTACTTCTCCGCATAAGTGATTGGTTTCTGAACTGATTTCCCAGCCCTTTAGCATCGATACTTTTTTCACGGCTTGCCTGGACTTTCTGGCCAGAAATAGGCTCTGTATTTTGCAATGATTCTCTTGGATTCATCCACACTTCTCATTTTCGTCCCACTGTCAGAAAAGAAGAAAATTATATGTAGACTATTGACGGCTATTGTCTAGGGGGGGGGGGGATTGGCACAGTCTTAGCCAATCAACCATCGGCATGCTACAGTTTTCTTGTCGACTAAATAAACTGTAAGTTACTGAATATAATATGCATTCAGAACTGGCTTTTGCCTTTTACAACTATATGAGGTTATTTTCTCACAATAATTAAAACATCAATCATCATTGGGTAATATTCTTTCCTTAACAAAAACTTTCCTAATAATCTGTCCTGATTCACCCAGTCTAGCTCCATCCATAAACATTAGTTATGATATTTTTTATTGACTATGAAAAAGTTTTTTGTTCGGTGCTGCTTTCTGTACCTAGCATGGAATAAGCTTAATACACAATTCTCAGGAAAAAAAAAAATATAATAACTTCCAATTATTTGCCTCTCTTCATAAACAAAGGGATGATTCATTTCATCAAAAAGAATTTGTTTCATATCCTAAAATCTTTCTATGTATTTTATATTGCACTAAGTTTTCCAAACCACTAATTTTCATATAGATAATATTCAAAATTACAATAAAATAATAGTTTTGCCCTACAACTCATATTGATATGTGATAGAGTGGTGATTTTATTCCCATGTGATTCGTCTCTGATGCTAAGGGGCCATCATAATTTCATTTAATTGTCATAACAAATCTTTTAAGAATTGATAAATCACGAGAACAATAACCATAATAATAGGGAAAACAAAAATAACAACAACATCAGCAATAATAATAATAATAATAATAATAATAATAATAATAATAATAATAATAATAATAATAATAATAATAATAATAATAATAATAATGATATAAGTTATGATGTTAATTCTAATATTGAAGAGATCATTAAATATCTACATTGTAATAATTTAAGAATCTAATAAAGAAAGTGTAACACTGAATATCAGGTAAAGACAAAAAATACTTTTTGAAATATTGGAATATGAATGAAAACACATTCAAGGATATGATTGAAGAGACATCTAGATGTGATTCATAGGGACAGTAGAATACATCGCCTAGACGGTGAATAATGGCCTTATCGTATGATGATAGATGAGATCTTCAGGATTTGGAAAAAAGAGAGGAAAAAAAAAAAGATGATAAAGAACATTGAAAGGATTATTGACAAGACTGTCAATCATAATTCATCATATTTTTGTATATTATATAGATTAGAGAACAGTGTTTGAGGGGCAACGATACTCTGATGGTTAGAAAAAGGTCAAATACATTGATCCTTGACTAGACTCATGGAACCGGAACCCTTGAAAAAAAAAATATTGTTTTGCGCGCCTAAAAGCTTATATTACTTGTGATACATCATAAGACCTCGGTCCCAGAATTCCCGTAAGTATCTTTCGAATGAAAGAACCTCCAAGGATGTCATCAAATTTATATCCATTCACATATATAATATAAAAAAGGAACGACTATATATCATTGTAAGTAAATATACTGAGAAAAAAAAACGTTACAAATAGAGAACAGAAATCATAAATAAGTAGATAAGTGTAGAGAGAAGTAGACATTATTGCATTAGTAAAAATAATTAACTTAATAATTCAAAATAATTCTTGAAAGTCGGTTTTTTAGGATAATAATGAAAAAATTAACATTTTTTAATATGTACCTTTGTGAACACATTTATGGCTCCTCAATATATGAATTTCTCCAGAATCCAATAAAAATCTGCAATAAAGTGTTCAAAAAATAGGTTGAGAAAACTAATTTTACCAAAAACAAATATATATATATATATATATATATATATATATATATATATATATATATATATATATATATATATTTATATATATATATACAGTATATATATATACAGTATATATATATATATATATATATATATATATATATATATATATATATATATATATATATATATATATATATATATATATATATATATATATACAGTATATATATATATATATATATATATATATATATATATATATATATATATATATATATATATATATATATATTTATATATATATATATATATATATATATATATATATATATATATATATATATATATATATATATTAACCCTCATGTTGCTGAAATTTGACTCGCACCTAAGCCTGTTCTATTTGTATTAGCTCAGGGGAAGATTTCATTCTATTAATATTGAAGGTTATTACGAGGCTACAACGTCTCACCTATAAGGCGCTGGTGCAAATAATGTGTGCATTGCTTCTTCTTGTCTGATTTTTCTTTTGCAAGTTCATGTACTCAGTTATGATAGTAAATTATCTGAAATTCTCTAACTTGAGATATCTTTTAGGACTGCAAATCAAATAATACGTAGACTTACAATAATTGGCGCGAAAAAATATAGATTTATTCTTAAATGTAGAATATATAGTTATTACAAATTTATCAATTAGTGCATGTAAAACAGTATCAAGAACTATTTTCACTTAATAGGATACAAAAACACTGAATTTATATTTCAATTAATATCTACCTTTGCTACTTCTTGAGAAATAAGAAGTTCAGTTTCCTGTTAAAGAAATGCAAAAATGTGCTTATGTGGTGTTACATGCAGAAAGCAAGTGAAAATTATACAATGGAATTCTACCAAATAATAACAATTCATTTCGTAAAAGAAAGTTAAGTTAGCCCTTTATTCCGTTGAAGCCATTAAAGCACAAAATTAAAATACAGTTATATTATCGTTGTACTTTTTTCAGATCAGTTCAACACAAATAAAGTTATCATACCATATAATTCTTAGATGTATAAGAGAACTTTTATCTGCCTACTGGAAATTCTTGTGTTCAACTTTACATATGACCCTGAGAAATTACAAGGAAATAACTTATAATAACAATAAAGATAAATATAAATACTACTACTACTTTTCATATCAGTGTAATTAATTTGAGTTCTAAAGATATCTAAATCACAGCCCTTATCTCGGAAGATTATTTCCAACACTTCTTGTGTCTTTCCTGGTGTTCTTGCATTACCCAGCAAAGGTTGTTCAGAAGATACTTAGACGCCCTTAAGTCTGCAGCAACTGTAAAAAAAAGGGGTTGTCCATTTTTTATGACATAGGTTATAAATGAAGGCTATGGAAGATTTGGGATAAAAGATCATCAGATCATGTCGATTGGGGAAATGTTGAATACTAAAGAGATGCAACAAAGTACAAAACTGAAATAAAAAAGATTGTAAAGTGAAAAAAAATCAAAGATTGTAACCAGATATTCTAAAATGATCTAAAGCGAATTAGCCTCACATTCAGTATTTATGAGTTTTCTAAAAGGAAATAAGATTGTCCCTAAAGTTTCGTAACTGATTATGGTACCAGTCAACGTTCAAGAAAAATACAAGAATCATATTTTTCCTGAGATATTTTTCTGATTTAATGAAGAAATTGTACTGTTAGGTGAAGCTGAATATTTTTATACATTAGGTTCATTCGCTTTCCAGAAATCAGAGTAATATTGTGTCGGAGACGCTTGCCTTCTATCTTTTTATCTACGTATGAATGTATGTATGTATCACTTTGCCTTACTTATGAATAATGTGGAATTTTTTCCTTAAGTGACTGCTTGATATGCACTTCGAGGAAAATGCAAGTAACAAGATGAACCAAAATATATAGATATAAAAATAAACACATAAACTTTAAAATAAAACTTACGTAATTATTATTATTATTATTATTATTATTATTATTATTATTATTATTATTATTATTATTATTATTATTATTATTATTATTATTATTATTATTATTATCTACAAAACAACTTTGTTTGGAGAAGTAGTATGCTAAAACCCTTAGGGTTCTTATATGGAAAGTACTCTAGTGAGGAAAGGAAAAAATCAAATAACGAGAGTACTGTGCCCGATTTACCCTTATGACAGGCCGAGATAGGCTGTGACTATGAAGACAGGATGAAAGCAACTGAGTAATTTTATT
Source organism: Palaemon carinicauda (assembly GCF_036898095.1). Classification (NCBI taxonomy): domain Eukaryota; kingdom Metazoa; phylum Arthropoda; class Malacostraca; order Decapoda; family Palaemonidae; genus Palaemon; species Palaemon carinicauda. The sequence continues at coordinate 129,647,809 of NC_090741.1, read as the reverse complement.
ACAAAACACCAGTTTATATATACATTAAGTCCAGGCAACAAGGACACAAAAACATAACAGGCAATTTCATGTTAACAGTTAACAGTCAAAAAAACAAACATGTTTATTCAGGTCCCTGTCAGTGCGAGGGGAGAGCAAAGATAAAAAGCATAATATATACAAATAAATAAATATTGTTACTATATACGATCGTGTGACACACTGTTGGTATATGGCTCCCCCGCAAAAAATTGGCATATTGTACATGTTATATAGGGCGCCATGATCTAGAGACGCGAACTGTAGGTGGGTCATTTGGCAGTAGATAAGCAGCTTTTACACGATCAATAGAGACCCAGTCTTCTTTGCCACGAATGTTTAGTGGGAATGCTTTCTGACTGCGTCGGATCACAAGGAAAGGGCCCGTGTAAGGGGGCGTTAGCCGTGGTTTGCTAGTGTCGTTGCGTAGGAAGACGTGCGTTGCAGTGCAAGTCTGTCGGTATGTGAATGCTTCGCTGGGGGATTGTAAGTCTAGCGGCATGGAGTAAATTTTCCCACGACGTGACGTATGCGCTGGAGATTGTCAGAGAAGGTTGCAGAGGGAAAAAATATGGCAGGGACGACCAACTGGTGGCCATTCACCATTTCAGCTGCCGAGATGTCCGGGTCGTCTTTAGGAGAGGTCCTTAGTCCCAGGAGGACCCAGGGAAGCTGAGTAAACCGTCTGGAATCCTTGCAGCAGGACATCAAAGCTGTTTTGAGGGTGCGATGAAAACGTTCAACCATTCCATTGGCAGCGGGGTTGTAGGCAGTTGCCTGATGTAGGGTGATGCCCAGGAGATTCGCCAATGATGTCCACAATTGAGAGGTGAAAGTGGTACCCCTGTCAGAAGTAATATGCTAAGGGATATCAAATCTTGCAATCCATCCTCAGATAAGGCAGATGTACATGAGGCGGATGTGGCAGTTTCCATGGAAATGGCTTCCAGCCAACAAGTAGAGCGGTCGATGAAATTAAGCAGGTAACGATGTCCTTGTGATGTGGGTAGGGGGCTTACAACATCGACGTGAATGTGGGCGAAACGACGCTGAGGTTTAGGAAAGGTGCCCACTCCTGAATCCGTGTGTCGATGTACTTTGGAAGTTTATCAAGAAATATAGCCGCGGACGCAATAATTAGCATTTTTAGAAATGCTGTGCCAAATGAACTTTGTCTTCAGAAGCTGTGCAGTAGAATGGCGCGAGGGATGTAAAAGGCCGTGAATGAAACAAACACCTGTCGGCGCATTGGAGCAGGAATCCAAGGTCGCGGTCTATCAGTAGTGACGTCATTGAGGAGGGTGGTGTTGGAGTCGTTGAGGGGGATGTCTTCCCAACGGAGGGATGTGCAGGATGTCCTACATGCTTGATACTTTGGATCCTGTTGTTGGGCTTTAGCCAAGGCGTTGTAATCCAATCCCAGTTGAAGGGGTGAAGGGTGCAATTTTATTCAGCAACAGCGGATAGATGTCGGCGTTGACGGGCGGACCAGGCGTCAGACTGTCGAGTGAAGGCGTGCAACAGAGGCATGTGGTCTGTGTGAATGACAAAGGGCGTACCTTCTAAGAAATGGTGAAAGTGACGGACAGCCAAGTGCACCGCCAGCAATTCATGATCGAAGGTAGAATAACCCGATTTTGCCTTGGACAATTTTCTGCTGAAAAAGGCCAATGGGTGGAGCGAGCCATTGACCAGCTGTTCGATTATTGCACCAATAGCGACGTCGCTGGCATCGGTGGAGAGAAGGAGAGGGGCATGTGGGATGGAAAAAGTGGGAATATCAGCGGTTGATAGGGCATTCTTTGCATTGCAGAAGGCCGCTTCTTTAAGGGGACCCCAATTCAGGTCTTTTGGCTTGCCCTTGAGGGAGGTGAAAAGGGCAGCAAGAGTGGCGGCAATGGCTGGCCTAAAACGGTGATAATAGTTGATCATGCCAAAGAATTCCTGCAGAGCTTTGACGGTCGAGGGCGTGGGGAAGTTCTGAATGGTTGCTACCTTCTCAGGGAGGGGATGCACTCCTTCAGAATTGATGTGGTGCCCTGAAAATGACACTTCGTTGGCACCAAAGGTACACTTGTCGTACTGGACTACAAGGCTGTTTTGTTGCCGGCAGTCGAGCAAAGTGCACAGGTGACAGAAAACACAAGTATGTCGTCCACATGACATACACAGTAGGGGAGGTCCCCTAATATGCCATCCATGAGACATTGAAAAGTAGCCCCAGCATTACGAAGGCAAAAACTGGAGTAATTGAAGGTGTATGTACCAAACAGAGTGATGATGGTGGTCTTGGGGATGTAATCTGGGTTCACAGGCACCTGAAAATACCCCTTCAGGAGGTTGAGCGTGGAGAAAACCTTCGCTCTGTGCTGGTAGGAGGTCACATCGGCGATGTTTGGGAGGGGGTAGTGATCCAGTTCTGTTTGTATGCTCAGGCACCTGTATTCCCCGCACGGACGGAGGGAGCCGTCTTTCTTCAAAACAATGTGTAAGGGTGACGACCATGGGCTGGAGGCCTTTTGGCAAAGGCCCATTTCATCCATTTTGGCGAATGTCTGTTTGGCGGCTGCCAATCGATCCAGTGCCAGACGTCTGAATTTTGCGAAGACTGTGGGTCCCATCGTCTTGATATGGTGATAAATACCGTGCTTAGCAGGAGCCGTAGGCGTTTGGCAAAGTTCTAGATGGAAAACTTCCAGGTACGACGTGAGGAAATGGGTGTAGGCATCCGTGGGTGCGTTGATGTAGAGAGCGAGGTTGGAGGGGGCCGGGTTGAAGAGGTGTCGACAAATACGAGTCTGCATTGACCAATTGTCGGTCGGCGACATCGACCAGAAAGTGGAAATGAGAGAGGATATCTGTACCGAGGACTGGCAATGTGATGTCAGCAACGAGAAACTTCCATTTAAATTTACCATTCCTAAACGATAATGTGAGGTTCTCGTAACCGTAGGTGGGTATCGCAGATCAGTTGGCAGCAACCAGGCAGACGTCGGCAGATGTAGATAGACCACATCGTGTCCTGATGAATTCCCTTGGCAAAAGAAAACGACAAGCACCCGTGTTTACCAAAAATCGCACGGCCGTTATTGCATCATGTAAAAAGAAAAGATTAGAAACACGGGACACCACCGCTACGAGCGATGGCCTACTTACACGTTTTTTGGCCACTGACAATCCTTGTCACATTTCTTCGCGGCTGCCCCGAATCTGGAGTGGTAGTCGCAAAACTAGTAAGTGGCTGTAGAATGTATGTTTTGAGGGTGTCATACACTATTGGGGTGTCTCCTTGTTCACGAAGCCATTCGGATACATCTGGTAAGGTGTTCTCGGGTAACGCCACGAGAACATAATCTGCTTTGGTGGTTGAGCGAGTGAGGCCCTTAATGCGGAACTGGATTTCTGTGCGCTGAAATCAAGCAAACGCCTCTCCACTGGCGAACAACTAAAGTTTCAATGGGGTGGCGCTAACATCTGTGGAGTCTACCATAGTACCAATGATGGGGGGAGGGGGAGGGGTGTGGAAGGCGGGAGGAGTGAGTCACTCCGGGGTCACCAATATGACGGGCCGAGAGAGGCTGTGATTAAGAAGGCAGGATGAAAGCAACTTAGTAACTTTATTACAGAATATCAGTTTATATATACATCAAGTTCAGGGAAGAAGGACATAAAAACATAACAGGCAATTTCATGTTTAACTGACAACCGTTTCTGATAACAGTTAACGGTGAGAAAAACAGACATGTTTATTCAGGTCCCTGTCAGTGCGAGGGGAAAGCGAAGATACAAAGCAAAATATATACAAAAAAAAAACAAATGTCGTTGCTATGTACGATCCTGTGACATACGGTTGGTGCACACTCAAGCACAAGAATTCTAACTTTAAAATACGGAACACCATAGCACAGAGGCTCTAGCACTTTCCAAGACTAGAGAACAATAGTGTCCTTTTCCTAGAAGAGTTTTTTTTACCCAGCTATACAAATCGGTGTCCGGTAAATTGCTTGAAAACAATTGCTCAAAAACAAAATCCTCGAAATCAATTTCTAAAAAGATTTTTTCTCGAACTATCAATTCCTTGAAACATAGAATGCTCGAAGGCAAAGGAGTTCGAGTATTTTGTTTTCAAGCATTATAACTGAGAAATGATACATTGTTAGAAAACAGAAGCATTTGTTTAGTTAAATAAATACTACAAACTAAAATTCCTAAATCTATTTGTCTTTACAATTAAAAACCAATGAAATTAAGATTTATTCGCTACAAAAATTCATGACTTCTGGAAAAATCACTCTCTCTGTTAAATATTCATTTATGGCCACAACAGTGGGTACCGTTATACGTGCCTATACAGATGAGAGACGATTTTAGAACAAATTCGGCATCAGTATCGCATTTAACCTCTAATGCCACTCATTTGAATTTTCCTATAAAGGCTTTGACATAATAGAAAAAAAAAAAAAAAAAAAAAAAAAAAAACACCCAGGAAATTTAGATATTGGGAATTCTTGATCTTTGGCCTTCTTAATCATGGCCAGTTCAAAATCAATCATTTTTGTCAAAGGCTGGAATATAACGATTTTTTTTTTTAAAAGCTCCCGGGAACTTCCTATAATTTTATAAGGTAACAATACATATACAAGAGGAATAACTTTACCTCATTTATGCCATGTATTGTACACAGTTGAGCAAAAATAAAGGGAACAGTTTTAAAATTTCCGTCAACACACCAGTGCTCCGATTGAATTAGCATGTCAAGATTTTTTTAGGCTGAAAAAAAAGCAATATGTGTTTGAATGTTTTGAAAAAGTCATTAATGGCTAAGATAGTGATACTTATCAGTGTTTTTAAAGCCTAAGTATATTCAATGAACTGAAAATAAGTCTTACAAAATAAATTCATTAACTGCTAAGACAGAAATATTTAGCAAAGGTATTTATTTAAAACTTAAGCATTTTTAATGAACGTTTGAAGAATGTGAATCGGATTTCGAGTAGTTTAAAGAATATTTGGTTTCGAGAAATCTCTCTTTGGAGGAATTTATAGTTCGAGAAATAATTTCTTGAGCAATTAATTTTGAGCAATTTGTTTTCGAACAATTGATTTCGAGCAATTTACCTGTAACCATAGAAACCATCTTCATCTAGGTTGAACTTCTAGAAAAAATGAGAGGGTCTTTTTAAATCAGTTTCAAGAAAATATAATACTACATTAGAAGCATATAAAACGAAAGTGAAAAATCTGAATGTGATCAATTTTCAGTACAGTAGCTTCGATTCATATATATGCACGGAATCTAATTTTCAAATCCTCCAATTTCCTGTAGTTTGATTTGAAAATTTTACTACGTGCTAAACCTTTTTTACTTTAGAAACGAATTCCATACGTTTGCGTAACCAGAGGACACCTTACGAAGATTTAATTGCCATCACTACTTGCTTTATAAGTGGGCCGATTAATTAAGGTCATCTGAATCATCTTTTCAAACTTTTCAACCTGGGAGATTATTTATTTCATCAGCGTATGTCAGCCAATAATCATATTATTCTTGGGACTTTTGTTTTCTTTTTCTTTTCTTTTTTTAGACTGATTTTAATTAAGAACTAAAACTTGAAATTACTAGAAAATATTACTGAAATGGTGAATATGTTATTTTTATTCATGCAATGTTTTATTTTAGTTAAATATACCAGCATCACTATTCGAAAAATATATAGGATCCATATGTTCTTTTAATTAGCAGAAATGAAGGCATCTTATTTCCAATTTTTTTTTCACCTAATCAGTATCTATAATTCATTATATATATATATATATATATATATATGTATATATATATATATATATATATATATATATATATATATATATATATATATATATATACATACATATGTATATATATATATATATATATATATATATATATATATATATATATATATATATATATATATATATGTATATATATATACATATATACATATATATATATATATATATATATATATATATATATATATATATATATATATATATATATATATATATATATATATATACATATATATATATATATATATATATATATATACATATATATATATATATGTATATATATATATATATATATGTATATATATATATATATATATATATATATATATATATATATATATATATGTATATATGTATATATATATATATATATATATATGTATATACATATATATATATATATATATATATATATATATATATATATATATATATATATATATATATATATATATATATATATAAGCGTTCGGCTTTTCTAATTATGAGAACAGCTTATTATGTTACAGAAACTATAATTATCATAATTTTAGAAGTATCAAAAATAGTAATAACAATAAAAAAAAATACTAATTACACGGTGGTGAGCTAAAAAAGTGACAGGTTATGGGAGCGGGCATTCCCAAGTTTCCCGCCTAAGCATTAAACTGCAGAGGTTGTGTGAATTTTACATTATATTCAAGTATAAAGTGATAAACATATATTTTCAAGTGTAAAGGATTTCATTTCGAAAAGATTAGAATTGATAGAATTACGTCAATATTTTGGGGATAAAATATCATATAAAAATTTATAAAAAGATTCACCTCATTTAGCAACAATATAGTTTTTTTTTTTTTGTCCATAGCAACTGTATGTAAAAAAAATAATGAATAATGGATACGAAATCAACTTTATATTTCTCTATCATACAAATAATATTCAATCTATATAATGCATCATATGAAAGTTTAATTGCATGTTGCTTTGAACTGGATAATACGTTTTGAAAAAGGTACTTATGTGCAAAAGAATGCAAGAAAAAAATACATTTACTATATATAGATCTATTTTAATGGCAAAAGGTTGATTATCCCCTCTGTATAATAGACGTTGTTTCAGTGGTAACATTCTAAATGAGATAGGCTGAATTAAGAGAGGCAACACATGGTTGTTGTAGTATTAATAGAGCAAAGGATCAAATTATTTTCTACCAGCTTTCTAAGGATAAACTTAGACCCGTTAAAGGTTATATTTAGAAAATATATTCATCTGATGCTTTTAGTCAGTTAACGTGATGGAACATTTTTGGCCTAGGACAAGATTTATCTAACTCTCTCTCCAATTGAGAAAACTGTGATAATCGTGGTAATATCTATGATTTTTCTAATTTCTTGTGCATTACATGTTTTTCTCATCATTTTTTTCTCATAAGATTTCATAACTTTTACTTGCTGGATTTTCTGTTTTTTTTTTTAATATCCATATATGTCTAAAAATTATGATTTACGAGGTTTAAATAAGTTCATATTTGTTTTTTCCTTTTCGGAGAATTTGTACTGAAAGACTATTTCTGAAATCATGAATACCAGAATGACTAATAAGTCAGCAACAAAGGGAAAAGAACCTCAGATGATTTGAGTAATATTTTCCTCGTCTCAATTAAAAATGTTCTTTAAAGAGGTGTTTTTATAACTATTCTTTTTATTCAAAATTAGATAAGCAACATACTAGTAAAACATGAACAAAGGAAAATTTTCATTTCATAAAAAGACATTTAGGGGGTTTTACCTTTGCTGACCATAGACTGATCTGATCAGGAAGGCTGATTGGTACGACGTAGTTTATTATATATATATATATATATATATATATATATATATATATATATATATATATATATATATATATATATATACATTATATATATATATATATATATATATATATATATATATATATATATATATATATATATATATATATATATATATATATATATATATAAACTTTCCACAATTGAAAATGTAGCTTGAAATATTTACACAATTATATTCTTGCTGTTTTTCTACATACCTGGTAAATGCTTCTAATATCTGTGACTTACAGAAGTAAGACCATATTCAAATTTATTATAAACATACTTTTCCACAAACTTTCCTGCTGGAGACGATAAATGTCTTTGTCGTTTTTTTTATTTGCTGCTATCTTGGTATATGATATGCGAATTTGAACTGTGATAATGGTGTTTCTGGACATTGCATTTTAGGCATGGTAAAAGAGCCCTTCAGATACCATATTATGTAGAAGTACTCTGTGATTGTCAACATGAAGTATTGTGTAAAAAAAAAAATCTTTTGGAGGTATTATAACATAAAATAGGAGAATTTGATCTACATGTAACAGTGATTTAGGATTCAATGAGGTCCCAAGTATGCGAGTGATAAGGTAGGAAGTTATGAATATATTCTGCTGAGCAGATATTTGGAAATTTTTCCTTTTGCAGGGAACTAAGATTTCTTAGCAGCACAACTTGGAAAGGGTGGCACGTTAATTAGGATCGTAAGACTGTCTGTAAATTGTCGCCGTTGCCATTTATCAGTGAGCGCTATGCTAAGAGTGCGACGGAAACACTCATTCGTAACATTGACTTCTGGGTTTTACGTCCTTGTATTATTTAATTTTTTCTCAGGGCTGTTGGTAATGGATTTTCATAGAGGCTTACATGAAATTGGACTCACTACCGCTGATTAAGTATTGGGGAAATCTGTGTTGTTGGTAATTGATTATAGATTTTCCTAGTTTCCATCATCTCTTGTTTAACAGATGTTTCCTCAGGTCATCTGAGATTCTGCTTGATGATGGTGAAAAGGTAATTATACACGTTGTGAGTCCAGTCCTACCATATACACATTAAAAGGAGTTAGACAGCGACCGGCTATCTTTACTGTCCAGGATTCTGTGTGTCTCCTGATATTTTCATCTCTAACAGGAAAAATATTTGCGGTTTTGATGTGTCTCCATCACCCTTCAAATGCATCACTCACTTAATATGTGGGCATAGAGTGTCTTGATGGGTATTAGTGTGGAAGTCAGTTATTCGTCTCACAGGAAATGTTTGTATCTCCATCTTCTATGAAGAAAAGTCTCCACAAACCTTCCTGCTAGAGACGCTGTAAGTCTTCGTCGTTTTTCTGGTTTGCTTTTCTCATGGGATAAGATATACGAATTTGAACTCTGATAATCTCTGGCATAGTACACGAGCCCTTCACATACCACATGGCCCAAAAGTACTCTCTGATTGCAAATACTTGTAGCGGTTGGTACTCTGACCAACAATCTGACATTTTTGAGAAGGGATAAATCATGGCCTGATAGTTTGATTGAACAACCCATTATCGTCCTTTGATCAAATGAATTTGAAATACTTAAAGGGTGGGGTCGACTGTAAGTATTTCTTTTAGTGTACTGGAGTATCCTGAGAATCAGCGACGTAACTAGTAGTTTATTAAGGGGCGGCAACCTGGGGGGCCACAGCTGAACATTGAGGGGCGGGGTACGGGTCATGCAAAAATTATAACACATTTTTTTTTGTTTTAATTCATATGGAAATATATTATGATTGTTTTTTTTTTTTTTGTTTAATGATTAGGGTTATCAATTAATGAATTAAGTTTGATATAACTCAAAGTTACTCAAATATTAAAAAAAAAAAAAAAAATATGAACCTCTGACCATAATTGTAAATCCAAGTTAGATATCATGTACAATGGGTTAGCATTGAAATGACAACACTTGATATGTAAACAGAATATAATGATAGAAATAAAAGAAATGACATCCTTATAGAAAAAGAAAAAAAAATGAATTAATAATTCAATATATCTATGATATGCTGAATCGGGCAGATCAAAAGAAATAAAGACATATGGTGGCTACAATTAATGACTTCAGGTAAAGTATATAATATTTCATCGCCGTTGGTCTCTTGAATATTGAACCCAATCACTTAATTAATAGAATTATTAAGGGAATGACTCAGAAGTACTGATTTAATACACCCACATATTTCGGTTATTATATTTCCTGGAAAAAATATAGGTAAACGTTTCCATATCGATATTAATTGCGATGCCCCAATGAATTTCAATTACTAATACAATGTTCAATTTATGATCACACAAAGAATCTCTAAGGTAGTTCTTTTTGTTTCCTAGTGAAAAGAAGCTTCACTCATAAGATGCAGATCTTGTTGGGAATACGAAAAAAATTATAAAAATGTGTACAAACCTTGAAATGCATCATTAAATGGAACTGGTGAGAGTTGTCAAACCCACAATTTTGGCAATTTTAACCCCGTCATCTTATTTAAGTTTCACTAGTAGTTTTGCACGTCACGGCTCAGCATCTAAGAATTCTATATCAACATTATACTTAGCGGCCCTTGTCTCAAACTGGACCTGCTGTAAAAATTTACGGAAGGAAGTATTAAGAGGTAAAGGTGTTTATTGGCATCATAAAATCTTGAATCAGTTTTCAGTTAGCATTCTGTCCATTATTGGATGGAAGATTGTGCTTTTGTATCATTCTTGTTCCTCATACAAACTGTTTCCAAGTCAACACACTTCTTTAGATGCCTTGTTGATTTTGTATTCTTTGCTTGGCAGGTAATACCTCAATATTAGGCATCAGGGACATTGAAACTGCCTTCATCACAATATTAATCTTTGTTTTTTCTGAATGCTCATTCTCTAATATCTGCTGAATGGCATCAATCACCTTGGCAGCTGCTGAAAGATAACATATACGTACGTGTGTGTGTGTGTGTGTGTGTGTGATTGTGTGTGTGTGTGTGTATATGTGTGTTTCCGGACGCGTGCGTGCACGTGCGTGTACGTGTTTTTGAAGTTTTTGTTTTATATCCTATTTGGATTTCCTGTCTTTTTTATTACCAACGGACTTTTGGTCTTAAGTGATTTTCTGTAAAGATTTTGATTATATTTTCGCACAAACATAATGCTTGGAAAATGAATATGTACAGTCCTGAGATAAAAAGAAAAATATTTCTTATAGTTAGAATAGTAAAAATCCTCTTATTTTCGTGTGAAAATAAAATAGCCAGACTACTTGATGTATAATAATAATAATAATAATAATAATAATAATAATAATAATAATAATAATAATAATAATAATAATAATAATAATAATAATAGTCTTTAGAGTTTCAGACTTTATTTATTCATACATATAAATTAGATATTAGAAGCCTGTAGAGGAACTAAGTCCTGCTACGGCAAATATATCCTACAAAGCAGATATTTTAAAATACAATAAATAATATATTGATAATACAATTATTATTAAATGTAATAAATAAGAAATTATGTACAATAAGCGAGTAGACTCTGTTTAAAAAAAAAAGTAAATAAATAAAAAAAAGTCTAAAGTTGGGAAATAAACCATAGTCCAAAATAAGATTGTTTTTGAAAAGCAGAAAAAGATTCACTAAAAGCAATTCAAAATCTGAATTATAACACTGAAGTAATAAAGAATCTGGAATATAAAACACTACTACCAAAAATACAATACCTACCTAAAATATTTATAAGATTACGCATAGCGATTACTACAAACTCATTTGTCAAAAATATATGAAAATAAAAGAAAAAAACTATATCTTAAGAAGTACCCTATGTTTATATTTCCTCTTCAAAGTTACAATAGCCAGAGGTTTTAAAAGATCATGATGTAGTTCGTTTAACGGTCTCCACATCTGAAACCTTAGCTGCCAGGAGATTAATCCTCACGCCCCAAGTACCGTACGAGTGCGGAGGCAACAGTGGGGCATAATATTCGATGAAAAGGTCAGACGCTCCACAAAAAACATTGTGAATAAATTTCAAAGGGAAATATTTGTATACATCATCAAATTCCATTAAATTTACCCTTTGGTAAATGTCGCTAGTTCTCTTAAAAGGTACATTATTCTCGTTATGCTTGACCTTAAGAATGTTCCTTGGTATTTTATTGAGAGATGTTTTAATAATTTTGAACACCACCCCAAGGATAACCTTTTGTATTACTATAGGGTATAATAAGGGGTAATACATGGTCATAAGAGTAGACTGAGGGACAAGTGACGAGAGTGGATAGGAAACACCTGGTATTTTGCTTAATTTCCTAAAAACCAAAGCTGATTGCAGACTAAAACTTGACTTATTATCTATAGTAATGCCCAAGTACCTGACAGTGGGGACCCACAAAAGATTTGTCCCGTTAAAATTTATAAATGGCAAACTTTCAACATGTCTTGGTGCGAACAATATTAATTTAGTCTTTTTAACATTAAGAATCAGTCTATTATTCTGGACCCAATTTGTGAGTTCAGCAATCAATATATTGACTGGAGTGATTTATCTCTGACATAAAAAAACGTATAATTTGCAAATAGAACTTTCTTTGCAATCTTTATGTCTACAACATCATTGAATAAACGAGGTCCTAAAACTGAACCCTGTGGTACCCTAAAATTTATAGGTCCAGTTCCAGAAAAATGGCCATCAATAAAAACATACCTCCTTCGGTTACTCAAGTATGACAAGAGGAAGTAAATGACAACACCTTTAAATCCCCCAATTTACCACTTATGGAGAAGGACATTCTTATTCAAAGTATCGAAAGCCTTCTTAAGATCTTTAGATATTTTTCGTGTAAGATTTCTTGTTAAAACGAGGGTAAAATACTGCTTAAAATCTTGAAGATGGCAGTAGTAGGGCTACAAGCTTTTTTAAATCCGAACTGAAGGTCCGAAGGTACACTATAGCAATCAATGACTTTGACCATTCTTGAATGTGTTAAGAGTTCAAACATTTTATTTAATGGTAATTAGAGTCATAATGGGTCTATAGCTACTCATTTTTGTTTAAACACTTGACTTAAACACTTGGATAACCCGACTAACCTTAAGGAGATCAGGGCACAAGCCTTGATCAATGTAGACTGGGCTTAACATCATTTAGACTGTTTCCCTTATCTGGCATTGCTCTCAGTATTGTACAGACCTCACCCTCATGTGCTGGAGCCAACACATGAGTAAGACGTTTAGCCAAGTAAATATTAGCAGGTGTTAAGTAATGAGCAGATGAGATCGATTTATGTTTACAGTGTTCCTATGAGCAATTAATTCTGACCATCATTTTTTTTTTTTTTTTTTTTTTTTTTTTTTTTTTTTTTTTTCCTAAATATAATGACGCAAACAACATCATTCTGAGTAGTAACTTCTGGTAGGGCCTGACATAATTTCGAAACTACATTTTTCTTTGAATCATCAGGATGATTTTAAATAACGTCGGTTATTGTAGCCCCTGAACACAATAATGAGTAAGTAACAGATTTTTGCTCGATAACATCAACATGGATTTCAAGTTCACTATCATTATCTTCTTTACTTACGATATTTCCCCGATGGGCTGCAGCAGAACGGGAAACTTCAAGAACAGGGTCATTGGACTTTATAGTACTAGTTTTATTAGCCAAATCCTGATACTTGCTACTTAAAACATTATTTCTATGAAGAAGTTTCTTTTTGAAATCATTTAATTTTATAAGATAGTGAAGTAACAGTCTTGGATGCAAGTCTTGAAAGACTCTTACATTCTCGAGACCCCCGTCTACTTCACAAGGTAACACCGGATCTTGTCGTCTGCTGCTGTTGTTGTTACCCTTATTCTGATTGGCTTGTGCTTTACAAGGTCTATCAGCCTTCTTCTTTGGAGAACAAACATTTCTTTTTTTTTACAACTGTTATAAATAATCAAAATTCTTAGTACAGAATCAATACTAGCCTGATCATTACTAAAATCATCAAAGCCGATTTCACCAGATGGTAAATTATTTTGGGTATTTACCACTGTTTCGAGAGAGCTGAACTCTAAATCGTTAAGAACTTCTTCAACATATAATGCTCTGGCCTTCTTGAACCCGATCCCAGGAGAAACTTCTTATTTCACAGAAATATGGGCAATATATTGAATTCTTCAGTATCAACAATGTTCACACCCAATCACTGGACATTAACGTTACTGTTGAAAAATTTCCTTAATGTGAACAGGGCTCCAACACAGAATGATTATAAAAAAATAGGGAGCGCTAGACACCTCCATGTTTATCAATCGAAGGTTCCAATAATAATAATAATAATAATAATAATAATAATAATATGAAAATTAAGCTTTTACTACATTTTTCAGGAACATAAAGTGGGGGCGGCAACGGGGGAAGATCAGTTTCAAATTGAGTGTACGTGCAACCTCCCCCCCCCCCCCCGCCCCATCAATTACACCTATTATGAGAATATTGATTACCGTCTGTTTCTCAGTCACAAAGTAGGTGTGTTTGTGTTGCTCCGACCTCTAAGGGTGATTGGGTACGTTCTGCCATTGTCTGACCAGGTGAACATAATCTACCTTTATAAGGAACGTCTTGAAGGTGAGTAAGATGCATAGGGAAGTGCTGATTCCGTTTTCCATGGAAATTTGGTCAGGGCTTTGCTCGTTGAGTCCACTGATGTTTCTTGATAGTCGTCATTGGCAGGAGTTGTTTCACAAGTGACGGCCCGTGATTTACAGTTGCCATTCCTATGTTGTCTAGATTTTTTGGGGCTCTGAGGGCTGGGCACGTGGTGAAGGGGGACTTTTGTGAGGATTTTATAGTTTTTTTATGTAGGCCTAGTAGTGGTATCTGGCTTGGTTAACCACTCTGCTATTTATTTGAAGAGATCATCGGGTTTAAATTTTAGCAAATCATGAACTTTTCTTGATTACTATATAATCTACTCTGACTTGCAGATTTTTCCTCCTAAGGTTGTAGTCACCTATTGGTAATGTCCCTGCCCAGTAGTATGTCTACCCACACTTAAGCTCTATAGTAGTTTTAGTGGTGTATGTAACCTCATTATCTTTGTGTGCTATAGATGAGATGTCTATAAGGGAGCTTTATAGCTCTATGACCGTTGATTATATGCACATATGATCATTCTCCTAGGTATTGACTAGATCCTTGCATAAGCCATTAATTATTAACCTTCAAACCTTAAAACTTGAAAAACGCAGGCCTCTAAGACATGTATTGTAAGACGAGACAGGTTTTTGGAGGTGGTTAGCTCATCAGTTGGTCAGGGCTTAATTAGAATAACTAAATGGTGCAAACTAGTGTATTTATATTTATATATATATATATATATATATATATATATATATATATATATAGATATATATATATAGATATATATATATATATATATATATATATATAGATATACATATATATATATATATATATATATATATATATATATATATATATATATATATATATATATATATTTATATATATATTATTTACATATATATATATATATAGATATATAAATATATATATATATATATATATATATATATATATATATATATATATATATATATATATATATATATACATATATATATATATATATATATATATATATATATATATATATATGTATATGTATATTTATATATATATATATATATATATATGCATATATATATATATATATATATATATATATATGCATATATATATATATATATATATATATATATATATATATATATATATGCATATATATATATAT
>NC_090741.1:129612295-129627295 GCF_036898095.1 Palaemon carinicauda | reverse complement strand
AATGGCCAATTTCAAACGGCTCTAAATTGAAAAGCTTTCAAAATACACGGAGTGTTGTTTGGACATGGCAAAACGTTCCTCTTGAGCTCCACCTGTCTTTGCCTTAAATTACGCCAAACAAAGATGTTAACGGCGATAAATATCGTGACCGTAACGCTGATTGATGCTAGCAACACATAGAAACGAAGATCTGCATATGTCGGTGACGGGTGGTCCATCCCGGTTAATTTCATCAACTGATTAGCCACTCGTGCGTTGTATGGGAGAGGTAAGGATGGGATTGTAGTGGTCCACGTGAAATTCACGAATTAGGTCCATTCCCTAATGATAGTGTTAATTCCTTGGACCGTGTAATTAGTGGACGTACCGATGCAACCATCTGCTGCAACAATGATCTGGGAACAGGACGTGGATCCGTCCGGCCATGATACATTGTAGCCGGCCTAGTCGTATCGTATCCACGAGCTGTTGTTCAATCTGCAATTGAACTTATTATCGTCAAAAGGATAAAGTTTTTTCAGACAATATTTGTATGTATGGGAGAGAGCACCGTTTAGCACTATACCTAACTCGCATGAATCCATTGATATTTTATGAAATTCAAAGGAGTCAGCTGTACATACTTTATTATTCATTGCTTCTGAACAGTGAGTTAATTTATCTAAGTCTTTAATGACCGTATATGTTTCCTTATCAGGGGAAATCAATACGTGTCCTGTCAAACTGGATATTACTGGAATTGAGTTATTTGTCATGAAAGTCGAAAATGGTGATATCTTGTATGATTGCCAGGCATCGGAAGAATCAAAGAGAACTGTAATCCTGATCCTGTAATTTTTAACGCCTACTGTAATTAGGCTATAATAAAATTGTAATCTATGGGCGTCTAACAAAAGAACATAATCTATTTTCTCCTGTTCGTTCTCCAAAATTAACGTTAAGTCTTTTATTGGCAACAGATGTGGTGATAAAACACCTTTAGTTGCTAACGTAATAGCTTCCATATAGTCTTTTGATTACTCAATGATATGTGCAATTTTAGAATGGATATGATCTATTTTTGAATTATAATACGTTACCGTTGCCAACAAGTTTTGTGCTTCAATAATCTGACTGATATTACTAGAATGTTCGTTCACCAAACTCATAATTTGATTAATTGATGTTAACTGATTACTTAGTTCTGATAAAACTAATTCGCTTTCATGTTCTAAAAACTAAATTTTCTTATTTTGATTACTGATTTTAAGACGATTTGAAATCCCTAAGCCTAAACTTGCAACAGATCCAAGGATGTTTAGTGCAGCAAAAATAAACGGGTTACGTCTTTCAAAGTTAGTGTGTCTTACTGTCCACATCAGAAGGTCACGAGCAAAAGATTCTGCCTCGTTAGTCTTATTTTGCAAGTCTTGTGATAGCATTTCTGCTACGCTTAGTGTCAGTGCAAGCGAACTCTCTGTATTAAAAGGAGAATGTCGTTTATGCATCTCATTTAATGAAGCGGCAAACCTTGAAATGTCGCTCTTTAAGCTAGTGACGTCATTTTCTGGGAGAAAAATAGCTTGCATGTTTACTTCTATAATTATATTGCTTACAGTAATTAAAATGTCTTCTGTTCTCTCTACTATAGTGCCATATTTAAAATCTATACTTTTAGTTTTAGGGCTCTTCCCACACGAGGAAAATGTCTGAGCGAACAATAAAGCTCCTTACAATAAAAAATTCATTTTGGAAACCTGCAATGAGAAAAAAAAATTATGTAATTACTCCTGTATTAAGAAGAAAAAAAAAATTTTAACATACAAATATTATACAAGTTTCATATATATAAAAATTTCCCTCACTTCCTTCTATCTTATTTTAATTTCTTATGTGAGCCAATGGTACAATTCTCTCATCAGTGTGTTGGGATACGTTTTGAACTCTAAATATACTGGCCGTTAATGTTTCCAAAATGTCAAATGGGCCTTCAAACTTAGGTGTTAGTTTATAATTGAGTCCTTTATGTACATTTACCTGTATGTATACATTATCACCCAAGGTATATGTTTTAGTTGGCTTAGCTATTTTATCATGATTCCTTTTCATTATGATTTGTGATTCTTCTAAATTATTTTGAAGGATATCATAACGACTTTTGCTTGCATTTATAACTTCCTTTAAAGGATTTGATAAATTAGTTATAGGCGTTAATACATGGAAAGGCGTTCTAACTGGGGTACCATACAATGCCTCGTGCGGCGACATTTTAAATGATACATGATATGAGTGATTCTGAGTACTTAGTACCGCAGGTACTGCAATATCCCAGTTGGGGTCTGATCCCCCTAGTGTTAATCTTAATATGTTTAAAACCTTCCTATTCGCTCTTTCTAATAACTTATTCAACTCTGGGTGACAGATCATGGTATTGATTTTCTTTATGCTAAGGAATTAACACAATGAGTTAAGGAAATGATTATTAAATTCTCCACCCGAGTCTGAGATTATCATGTGTGGAATTCCATGTTTACAAATGTAACACTCGTAAAACTTCCTGGTGCATTCAATCGCAGTTTCAGTTTTAAGCGCTATCAGTTTTGTATATTGAGTCAAAGCATCTACAATTACTAAGAAGTGCTTATTTCCTCTGTCTAACTCGTAAAATCCTGTTAATAAATCTAAATGTATTCTTTCAAAGGTTTGATTGGGCACGGGATAAGCCCCTACGCTGAGAGGTGTTTTCGTTTGCCCTTTGTTTTCCTGACAAGTGCGACAATTAGCTATGTGCTTTTTTATATCTGTAAGCATCGTATGCCAATAAAATAATGATTTGGCTTTCTGTGACATTATGGAGAACCCCGGGTGTCCATGCAATGGATTTGCATGCAACCAATTCAGGACAGTGGATATAGGTGAGATTGGTACCACTACCTGGTCGTTAGTCACCTGTGGTGTATTGCAGGTTTTCCCTGTCACAGATCTACACAGAATATTGTCCTAGATTATATAATGCTGCTGCGTATACTTTATATATTCCCTTTCCTTAGGATTTTCGTTCAAACCTTTGATGATTTTTTCTAATTTCTGATCTTTTCTTTGCTCAGTCTGTAATAATTCAGCGCTCCAGCCCACATCTTCCTGTTCAGATACAGTTTTAACAATAGGCATGGATGTTGATATATCTATTAATTCAGCTAATGGCTCCATACAAGATGACACGGGGTTGCGTGATAATGCATCAGCAATGATATTTGCTTTCCCTGGTAAATACCCAACCCTCGCGCCAAAGTCTTGAATGATCAAATGCCACTGAGTTCGTTTGGGGCTGTGACTAAAGCCTTTAAAGTAGTTGGTTAGGGGCTTATGATCAGTAAGAACCTTGACAGGATAACCGTATATTATGAACTTAAAATGCACTAGTGAATTAACAATAGCTAGCCCTTCCTTATGTATTACTGCATACTTACTTTCGGAAGGTCTCAGTTTACGTGAGTAAAAAGCTATTGGGAAAACTGTTTGTCATATTGCTGAAGCAATAACCCACCTACTCCTAGGTCTGAGGCGTCTGTTGCAATGAAGAATTCCTTACCGAAGTCAGGATATTTTAAGATAGGAAAACTACACATTTCATCTTTCAAGGTATTAAACGCCTGTTGATGCTGCTCAGACCATATGAAATCTACGCCCTTCTTCGTAAGATCAGTTAGGGGAGCGGCTATTATTGATTAATTGCGTATAGAACGCCTGTAATATCCACTACACCCCAGAAATTGCTGTATTCCCTTGACATTAGTAGGTATCGGAAAGTTATGTATAGCCGACACCTTATTGTGGACTACTTTAAGACCTTGGCTAGACACCGTAAAACCTAAATGGACTAATTCCGTTCTGAAGAATTCACACTTACTAATCTTTACCCTTAAGTTATGCTGTCCTAGTCTCTGTAGTACTAGTTACAGTTTACGTAGATGTTCTTCTAAGGTATTAGAGAAGATTACAAGGTCGTCCATATAGGCATGCAATACATCCCCTAATAAGTCTTCAAACACTATGTTAATCATTCTAGTAAATGCTATGAGAGCACAACGTAAACCAAAAGGCATACGCAAAAATTCATAATGTCCCATGGCTGTGCTGAAGGCAGTGTATGCGATACTATCTTCTTCTAATGATATCTGGTGAAAGCTTTTAAGTAAGTCCAAACTGGTAAAATATATATTCTGACCTAACAAAGATAAAATATTGTCAGGCCATGGCACTGGGATTCGATCAGGGATCGTTTCCTCATTTAAGCGACGGAAGTCTACGCAGATACGCCATGTTCGATCTTTTTTCGGTACATCTATTAATGGAAAATTATAAGGGCTGTTCGATTTCCTAATGACTCCTTCTTCTAGCATTTTACCCATTTCATCATTTATCTCATTCTGGAATTTCATAGGGAGTCTGTACGAGGGCACATAGATAATTTTCTGCTTGTTTTTTAACCTTATTTGATGTTCAATAACATCTGTTTTTCCTAAGGATCCATCCGTAGTTGAGAAAACATCATGATATTCGGTTGAAAGTCCAAAAAATCTCTGCTGAATTTCCTCTTCTTGAATGTCTTTATTGATTTTATTTTTAATAGACTGCAAAAAGGATTCATCCGCAGCTGATTGAGCGTGATTGATTTCAGCAATGGTAAGAATACGATGTTTATATACTTCTACATCCAAGATATGTTGATATTTGTGAATTACTAAAGTTGTATCTAAATGATTACAGACTTCAATATTACATTGTTGTTGTGAGCCAACTGTATAAATAGCTTGTGTGATGGACAATCCATTAGTTTTCAAAGTGTCGGAAAGGATTAATATTTCAGATCCCGACAAAGTTTTCTTTACTCGCACGATTATATTCGAAGTTACGTTCGGGTCGATAGATTGCATGCCAGAAGATATTACGGGTGAACGAGAATTCTGTTGGGTCGCATATATTAGTTCTTTATTCATGAGACAAGTGATTGGTTCTTCAACGTATGTTACTATTTTATTTCTCGTCTCCTTTTTATCCAAAACTGATTTTAAGGTATTAGAAGACTTATAGAATTTTCCTTTAATATACCCGCCGTGTTTGGCAGGGGCTAAAATAATGTTTTGATTGCCCATAGATGGGTATCCTATGATTACAGCTGGATACATATCAATGTTTTGTAAGACGACAAAGGTATCGGCAAACGTGCGCTTACCGACCTTGTACTGAACATGAGTTACTCCTATTTCATTTAATTCATTATTTCCTATACCCGAGAGCCTTACTCCTGACTTCTCTATACGGAAGTTCGAAAACAACAAGTGATGAGTCCTCAAATCCATGATAATACGTGGACTACCAGAGTAAAAAAATAATGTAAAGGATCGGTGTTCTAAATTTACAGCATATAATGTTGGTCAAAACTTATTTAGGGTTATTATTGCGTAAATTTGTTGTAAATCTATGGGAACCTGCACTGATTTATTTGATTCGGCCGTGTGTTTCATATGGAAATCTATTGCCTTACAATGATCTGATAAAACATTAAATGGATTATTTGATACTACTGATGTTGATACGAATGACCCAACATCACTCTCTTCCCCATTGGAGTTGATTATGTGGTATTTGCTTTGCTTTGCACATTCTGAAAATTAGTCTGACCTTGCGAGTTCTGGGTAGACGTCCCAGGAACAGAGTTATTTGAAGCACTATTTGTTTGTTTTTTATTTTGAACTGCATTGACGTTTGGCTGTTTCTTCTTATTGAACTGAGATTTTTCTTTTTATTTCCATAGGAAATTGACTGTGGAGTTGACTGTATTTCTAAGATTCTGTTGTTGATTATGCGAGTAGCATCGACTATATGAAAGAGTTGAACTATTGTGTATCGAACAAAATAACGTTCTGTAGTCTGCAATCAAGTGACCTCGATGTTTGCATTTATAACACGTCATCCCTGCAACTTGATTATTATTAACTACGTTTACTTGTTGTGGCTTAGTTTAATTTTTTTTTAAAACTTGTGTAAACAAGGGATCAAGATCAGTACACTTAGACATGTGTTTCTCTATCTGTTTATATACATCTAATTCTGTACTTTAGGACGTTAAGTTTTTATCAAAACACTGCATAAAGCCTCTGGCACCATAATTTTCATGCAAGTTAAATACATTAATCATAAGAAATCTTTCACGGCGATGCCATGTCCTGTAACCCATGTGGAATTACCTAAATATTTTGATATTCATTAAGCCTTTCGGCAATGAGAGCCGCTCGTTCTATAACATTAAGCTGAGTCATAGTGGCTTGATTAAGTGTATTTCTGAATGTTAAAACTGCATCTAAGGCTTCTTCACCGCCATAGATCGCACATAGCCTAACTTTGAAATCGTCCCATGTAACTGCCTCTTGAAAAGAAACTCCCCTAAGATACGCACTTGCATCTCCTTTAGAAAAGTCTATAAAACTTTTAGCTTCTTGCAATTATACAAATGGGTCTGTGATATATTTTGCATTTAAGTGATCGTCAACTGATGAAATCCAAGACTCGACATTCTGAGGTAAGAACCCATTGACCCGACCTTTAAAAGGAAGGATAGCCAATCTAGCACTCATTAGGGTTAGTACGGGAGCCGGGTTACTTGGTCCAGGAGAGGGGATACTTGGTCCGGGATTCACAGAAGGCTACTGGGGCGATTAGTCCTCGCTCTACTTCAAATCCTAGATACCGAACTGTTGCCTTTCCAAAGTCATTCTTCTGTAGGTTATTCGTCTTGTATGCTCTTCGTAGGTTTTGAAATACCTTCTTCAGGATTCAGAGATGATCTTCTCAGGTCAATAAATATACGTATTACTTATCTCGAATAACATCCATGGTAGTCTGATGTCCCACTTATTCCCCGTTTTGTTACAAAACTTTGTTAACAAATTTTTCAATGTTTGATGAAACCTCTCTAATGCACCTTGGGTGTCCGGATGATAAGTAGTTGACAGTCGTTTCACATCTAACAGTTTCATTACATTCTGAAATTATTTTGACATGAAATTCGTAACTCGGATACTTTAATGGATTTCCGGTATACCAAACTTGGGCGATTATTTTGGCACCAATATTCCTGACGGATATGGATTTTGGGTATCTCGATACTTGACACATCAAGGTTAACATATATTCTTGACCTTTATTTTTGCTTGGTAAAGGTCCTACAATATCAATCATTACCTTGCTGAAGGATTCTCCTCACACTTCTATTGGGTGTAAGTGAGCTTACTTAATATACTCGTTAGGCTTTCCAGCTGGGGCAGGGACATTTCAGCGATGCCAGCTCAGCGCCTCCGATTCAGCGCCGCCAGCTCAGCACCAGCCATTTCAACGCCATGCCTTTTTAGCGCCATGCCTTTTCAGCGCCATGCCTTTTTAGCGCCAGACGTTTCAGCGCCGTGGAAGTGTGGAATTTGTGTGTGTTTGTTTATAAACAAAAGAAAAGGTTTTGAACAAATATTTATTGATAAAAAGTATTTATACTACTGTGTTTATAAACAATAGAAAAGGTTTTGAACAAATATTTATTGATAAAAAGTATTTATACTACTGTGTTTATAAACAATAGAAAAGGTTTTGAACAAATATTTATTGATAAAAAGTATTTATCCTACAGAATAGTTCAAATAGTCCAAAAAAAAAGTTCAAAATACAAATATTAGTAAACCTAGTTTAATAAGTTATGCGCAATAGCTTGTAAATATTCAACCTCATTTCTGTTTCCATAATCCGATAAGATTTTTAATATTCTTTCGTTTGCCTTTCGGTATTTCAATAGCTTTTGTTAAGGTTCATGACCCGCTTTAAGTTTCACTAAATATTCATCACGTGCTTTTTGGACCCGTTTCAGCGCATCTAAAAAATTCCAAATTGTTGGGTGTAACATTCCTAATTCTGTATGCGGACGTCTGTTAGCTGCTTCTGCGTGGTTATTGGTCCTATCTTCTCCTTCAAACATGTTCCAAATATCTGTCAGAAATAACTGTAGGTGCGATGCTAGAGCTTCCACATGATGGTCAAGGTCGTTAACTGGGACAAATGAAAGAGCTAGTATCATTTTTACCTGTAAAGCAAAGTCCGCATTGGTATTATATGAAATCATGTGACCCATACTTTTGTTCTGTTTAATTAAATTTTGCGATAAGTGAAACAAACATCCTCAGATTTGCACATTGGGAAAACCATCTTTCATGGTTGTCAAAATCGCATGCTCAAAATCACAATTTATGATGTTGGGCCGTGCGTTTGGTACTTTCTCTTTAATTATTTCTAGCATTTTCACATATGTTGAGCACTGCTTATTCTGCAAGAGTACGTACAGTATGGGGTGGACTCCATCGAATTTCTTGACTAAAATAACGTACACTTGATAAAATAATTGAGGTGCGATAGCAAATGTGCCATCAACATACCAGATGGTTGACGTTGCTAGATGTTCCAACCAGGTCTCCCTACCAAAAATGATAATTCTCTCTTGGTTAATCCCTTGATCTGCTATGTAAAAATTTTCCTCAGTTTCGGGCGTGGGGTTATACACTTTGTATTCTTCAGGAAATTCTAAGTCTTCAATGCATCTTGGATTTTCAGGAACCCGGTTAGCTGCATTCCTTTTGCGTCGAATAAGCTTACGCATCACTTGTCGGTTAGGCAGCTGGGCAGTAGCAGCTTGAGACATATTTTCCAAAGATTTGTTGATTATAGTACTCGGTCCTTCGTAAGTGTCCTCGGCTCTCTGACGTGCATACGTTTTCGCCTTTTCAACTTCTACCGCCACTGCAGATGGCGGATGGGTGTGATCATTCATTTTCTTTAGAACAGCTTCTTCTAAGGTATGAATTCTGGCACGACATCTACCGTCTTCATGGCATCTCCAGAACTTTACATTTGTTTGTGTCTTGCTTTCTTTATCAAATCTGTATATATATCCATCATGACAGAATTTCGCTCGTCCTCTCTGACTCTGAACTGTATCCTCCATGGTTTCCCTAAGATTGTATTTAGCAGATTATTATTTTTTTTCTTTTTAACTAATTCACGGTTTACAAATGTTTACAAATATTTCCCTTAAAGATTTCAATTAAACAACGGAATCACCGAAATCAATAAGTAGCTGTTTGGCGCTGAAATTATACAAACTATTGTGTGAAGATAGAGAAGAGAGAGAGAGCAAGAGAGAGAGAGAGAGAGAGAGAGAGAGAGAGAGAGAGAGAGATTTTAATTAAACAACGGAATCACCGAGATCAATAAATAGCGATTTGGTACTGAAACTATACAAACTACTGTGTGAAGAGAGAGAGAGAGAGAGAGAGAGAGAGAGAGAGATTTTAATTAAACAACGGAATCACCGAGATCAATAAATAGCGGTTTGGTACTGAAAATATACAAACTACTGTGTGAAGAGAGAGAGAGAGAGAGAGAGAGAGAGAGAGAGAGAGAGAGAGAGAGAGAGAGAGAGAGAGAGAGAAAGATTTTAATTAAACAACGGAATCACCGAGATAAATAAATAGCGGTTTGGTACTGAAACTATACAAACTACTGTGTGGAGAGAGAGAGAGAGAGAGAGAGAGAGAGAGAGAGAGAGATTTTAATTCAACAACGGAATCACCGAGATAAATAAATAGCGGTTTGGTACTGAAATTATACAAACTACTGTGTGAAGAGAGAGTGAGTTAAAATTTCTTCTGGCGCTGAGATGTTTGTCGCTAATTTTTTTTTTCTTTTGGCGCTGAAATGACCAGGCGCTGAACTGGCGGCGCTGGAATGACCAGGCGCTGAACTGGCGGCGCTGAATCGGTGGCGCTGAGCTGGCGGCGCTGAATAGTACCTAACCCTTTCCAGCCATTTAACATATGTGACATGCACAGCAAAACTGGCTCATGTCATTATACATGTCAGGCAAGAATATATTTCATTATCTTCTCCGTAGTCTTCCTTATCCACATATGTCCTGTTTCGTGTGCGACGGCGATCACCTGTCTTCTCACCGGTGCGGGAATAAATATCTGCCGATATATCACCCATTCAGTATTCCTTGGGATATTGGCGGGTCTATGCTTCCTCTTAAGCAACCCATCCTTAAGATAATAACAGGTCGGAGACTGCTTGGCTTCTGTCTCTTCCACCATACGGTACAATAACTCTGTTAACGTTGCATCCTTCTGTTGCTAATCCTATCAGCCATCTCCTGCTCATTTGTCTCACTTCTAAATTTGAATTTTTTATTTTTTCCAAGTCCATTTCTTCTCTGTCCTCTTGTCCACTTGTCTGTCGTTCCTCTTCGCTTGAGCCTACTTAGGAGTTCTCTTCTTGTGTACCATTAAGGGAATCCTATTCTTCGGAAAACAAATCCTAATTCATTGCTCCTTTAATTTCTTTTTCTTCTTTTTCAGCAGCCACTTTCATCTTCATAATCCTAGTCGTAACACATAGGAAAAAGATACAGGTAGTCATTCTCGAGTTCAGTCGTAGGACTATACTTCAAAGGTTTCTCCATTACAATGGGACAAGGTACAAATGGCGCTCCACCAACCTCATTACCCAGCTAGACCTCTACTCCATTGACAGCCAACGAATCCTTTACCAAAATATAAAAATTACCTGTCACCAACTCGCATGACAGTTTCAAACGGCATAAAGAGGTGACCTCTTCACCTTGTATTCCCTTCAAAATAACAGTCTCCTGTGAGAGACTGGTCCACCTACAGGTGTATTCCTCGTACCACCACACTATGGTTACAACCTGTGTCGCTCAATATCCTGACCAGGGCCTGGTCACTCCTGTCTATTGCTGTTGAAATACCTTCATAAATACTTGGTGACACAATAAAAACGGTCATCACTAAAAAACAAATAACTTCCAAACTTTTATTTAGATCGACTCAAAACAATAGCTACATTAGGTCAAGCCTGTGTAGCAGACATCTCTAAAGTTTCAAGTCTGTACACCTAAAACTCTTTGTTTTACTGGCTCTCCAGTATGTGCTCCAAATGAGCTCCCCGGCGCTGCAGGCACATTTGGATCCGGCGGGCAAAGTTCTCGATGACCCTCCCACATTCCCCCCTTAGGATCACTCTTATTGCTGCTGTGATTGTTGCATTCAGGTCCGGGATAGTCTGGGTTTTGTTTTTCCATATACCCTGTCCTTAAGGTATCCCCAGAGATAAAAATCTGGGGGGTTCCGGTCCGAGGGATGCGGCGACCACTCCGGGTCACACCTGCGGCTGATCAATCGGTCAGGGAAACGCTGCTGTAGCCATGCCAAAGATTTGTTTGAAGTGTGGAGGGTAGCACCATCCTGTTGGAACCACTGGAGGACCCTGACGACTCCTCTCCATCGACCAAGTGCTGTCCAGAACTTACCAAGCACCTGGACATGTCACTCGGTGTTGATTGTTACAGACCGCTCGTTGTCTTCCTTAAACCAGAATGGTCCAATGATGCCATGTTTGGAGATGGCAAACCAAGGCAGTGCCTTTCACTGAGTGTAATGGCCTTCACAGACTGTGCTCAGGGGATGTGCTACCCCAGAAGATATTGTTCTTTGAGTTAATGTGACCTGACAACTGAAAATGTGCCTCGTCCAAAAACCAGACATTGTCAAAGAAGTCTGTCACAGCGTCAATCTTGTCGCAAAACCACTGGCACATGATCACTCGCTTCCTCATGTCATCAGGTGTAAGCTTGTGCTTAATCTGTATCCTGAAAGGATACAGGTGGATATCTGCATTCAAAATTCTCCGCACAGACTCCCGATTGATTCCAAGCTCATTACTTTGCTGTTGCACAGACTTGCTTGGGCTGCAGACAACAGAGTATCTGATTGCAGCAATGTTGTGTGGTGTCCTTGATGATTCTGGTCGTTCAGAGTGTGATTGACTGTTAATGTTCCTTACAATTGAGGTTATGCACAGTCCCATGGGTTCTGAACTGGTTGACCCATCTGTAGATCATTGAGTGGACAGTAAATTCTTGATATCTGAACCGTTCTTTGCATTGCAATTGAGCTGTGTGGATAGACTTCAACCGAAAATATGCCTCAACTATAAATGTCTTTTCCTCAGTAGTCCATGGCATCTCGAAGGTCGAATTTGGTAGACTCCTAGAACATTAATTTTTCTTGATAAATCTGAAAAATAAAAGAAATTGGTTATTTTAGGTGATGACCATTTTTTTTTTTTTGTGTCACCCTGTATAAGGTTTAAAGGCATCCACGCTGTTTGGGTTCGTCCTGTTCGTCTTGTAAACGTTAGTTGGTTTATTTTCCTCTCCGTCCTTTCCCGATTGGTTTTTCGTCTTCGCATACTGTGAAGTGAAATTAACCTTAATCACTTAGGCGACTGCTATTGGTTGGTTTAACCAACATTCCTTACCGTGATGGCCTCTCTTGTCATACTTAAAACAAACAATATCAGCCTTCTGCACGTCTTTTACAATACTTGAAGGAGGATGAATCGACGATTGTTGCTGTGGTACTATCAAATTCTGCATAGGAAAAGTACCAGTGCTACTGCCACTGTAATTGTTAAACTTGTTCACGTAGTTATTAATAAACTGGTTTCCATGGTTCAGCAAATACTTGACACTTGGTCGGAACGACGGTTGAAACTCCATGCCCGAGGAGAGTTTACAACTAATAATATTATAATATCTACTCAGTGAAGCGGCTTTATCAAGTTTCTTCACCTCTCTCTCTCTCTCTCTCTCTCTCTCTCTCTCTCTCTCTCTCTCTCTCTCTCTCTCTCTCTCTCTCTCTCTCAAGTACATTCAAATATGTTCAGGAATTCCTCATAGATACTGTATTAGCATTACCAATTCTTTTAAATCGGCTATCTCTAACATTTCACGAGCTGCTACAATATCTTGTTCCAACAATTTCCCCGAGTTTATCAACGATTCATAAACTAGACATTCAGTTTGGGCTTTAATCATCCCATTTTTTGCATGGCCGACACATACCATCAATATAGAGAGCCACTGAGCCTTAGTTATATTACCTTCTGACAATTCCTGAAAACTTGCAATTCAAAACTCTTGGATTTTAAACTGTACTATCTTTTACTTTAACATTAGTAAGTTCCTTTCGAGAAATATATCCAAACAATACATCAAATCCTATCAACACTGTACCATTCAACACCTTTAAAAAAAAACACGGCTCTGTTATCACCAATATTTAAAACTCGCTCGATCCCTAGGGACTTGGCACCAAAAATATATTATGTTCTGTTATGGTTCCCGGGTCTGGGCACCAAAAAGTATGATATACGATTATGGCGCCCGGGTCTGGGCAATAAAAATTATGTATTATGCTATGGCTTGTGACTGGGGATCAAACATATGATATAATATATACTACGACTGGCTAGTTAATCAACTTCTCAAATTCCCAACTTACTCATTTGCTTTTACATTAAAACTGTTACACTTTAAAATATTAACGCTGAATATCCAAAGGTGTCTTAAGTACACTCAAAATGAACTGGGTAGATATTATTACATATATTCAAATAGCTCTAACTTCGGTTCATAATAGAATACGAGCGGATTCTATTCTAGATTTTGGTGATTGGAATGATACACTCTTTAGATTTTGGTGATTGGAATGATACACTCTTTACAAAAATAAATATATTTTATATTAATTATAATACTTTGAAAGAATTTAAATAATTCAACTAAATCACTTGAAATATTAAGGCTGAATAAAACTCAGAGTAAGACAAAAATGTTACGATCTGAAAATCTGAATAAACTCTTGACTAAGAAAAGAAATAAAACTCTAGAAAATTATACAACCACTTGTTTCACTTTAAATTAAATCTGAATATAATATTTAGGTTAGACACATGATGAAAAAATAGATAACCAGATTACAATGCAAATACCTAACCTTCCTAAAGGGCCATTTACAAAAACTTTAAGTGAATTTTTATAGGTAGTTAATACACACGATATATTTGGGGGCACATAATCACTTTGGAGAGGACACAATATAAGTACTGAACACTTTTAAAACAATACTCTCAGCAGCAAGTTTGAGTGAGGTGAACTTCAGGCTGGGAATCTCTATATGTTACTCTAACACTGGGGGTTGCCTCATATATATGAAGCCCAGCTACAACCAGAAACTTCCTAGAGATTTGATAGGTCTGACGTTACGACAGAGCTACCAAGTATCGTTCTCCCAAACGTATACTCACGCCATGCCAGACGGCTCTCTCAGTCAGCTAGCTCCGCTCATCCTTTATCCCCAAAATATAAAGGACATAACATCTTATAACTAGGTCCTTCATAAAATTTTCAAAGCACATGATACTGCGCATTCTCTCTCAACCATGATGCAATACCTTTATAAGAATCTGAAAAAAAACATTACATAAGCCTATGTTCCTATCTCACACAATATATGTTCATTAAAATAACCACGTGTTGCAAACTCACGATTCAGCTATCATGGTGGAGATGGGTTTATTTCAAGTCTGTGAACAGATTCCTGAATTCGACAGGAATATGTACGGGAACTTGTCATAAACTTTTAGTCTCTCTTGATAGCTCAGTCAGCATGGTCACTGCAGGCATAGTCTCAAGCCAAGCAGGTGGTGGTT
This sequence comes from Palaemon carinicauda, assembly GCF_036898095.1. Taxonomy (NCBI): domain Eukaryota; kingdom Metazoa; phylum Arthropoda; class Malacostraca; order Decapoda; family Palaemonidae; genus Palaemon; species Palaemon carinicauda. The sequence goes on along the minus strand of NC_090741.1, from coordinate 129,612,646 downwards.
CGAATCCCCACCCGGCCAGTAGCTGTTACCATAAAATGAATTCCAAGTGGATATATTTTCCCAAGATAGAATTCGGTATTAAATGCCATTCGTGGGTGATATTTACATTAATTAAAATCACGTGTGCTTGTGATATATGTTCATTAAAATAACCACGTGTTGCAAACTCACGATTCAGCTATCATGGTGGAGATGGGTTTATTTCAAGTCTGTGAACAGATTCCTGAATTCGACAGGAATATGTACGGGAACTTGTCATAAACTTTTAGTCTCTCTTGATAGCTCAGTCGGCATGGTCACTGCAGGCATAGTCTCAAGCCAAGCAGGTGGTGGTTCGAATCCCCACACGGC